>NW_017177240.1:314706-343441 GCF_001652005.2 Ceratina calcarata
TAAAAAATTTTTCGCCAGCGTCAATAATTAATTGGATATTTCCTTCTATACTTTTTAGCACGTAGCTATTTATTATTAGCATTGTTCTTCCGACGTCTGATTTCTTTTTAATTATAGGAAACGCGTTTTTCTAAGGTACATAAACTTTTGGGATTGACTGCATAGCCAATACATCCTTTAAAGCGAGTCGCATTAATTTTGTATAAAAACAAATTCGAACGGAATATTTGTCCGCAAAAGTTGATTTTTACGTTCGATTTAAACTGGTTACCGTTGGAAAACAATTACGAAAGTTTTCCGGTGGATGGGGTCGCGGGCAGATGGTATTTTTTCTCATTTTCGCCGGTGTTTCGCAACAATCATCCATTTCAGGACGAAACGATTTCCGCCGAGCGGTTCTAACGACTTTTATGGGCCAACTCTCGGAAGAACGATCAACGAAATAAATTGCTGGCATGCGCGATAAAAAATCAAAGACGGCGACGACGTCGTCGCTCGCGACCTGACCGGGACCGCGCGAGTTCGGAAAAGTTGAAGCCCAGATATTACGCGGCCGTGAAAAACGAGCTACATGTTGGGAGAAGTAGTGGCATCGTTGATTCTCCTATTTTATCATATGGACACGTGGGAAACATTCGTCAAGCGGTTAGAAAAAGATTGAAATATATGTAGATTTCTTTAGCTCGAATCACTTTTCTTCTTATCAGCAATGGAAGATCTAAGTGAACAATGATTTAATAATTTACTAAGACCGAATGAAGGAATGCATGAAGGAATGCAAATAAACTTTGTGCGGTAACGTAAATATTTTGATGCATAATAAATGATGACTTCGGTTAAGAGTTCCCTTCGAGTCTAGTTATAAATTCTACTTGAACTCTGGAATATTTCAACACAGAACCGATAACAGAAATTCGATGCACGTGCGATAGAAGCAAGGAGCAGCCTAACTTTCCTCGGGGTGGCAACAAGTGTCGTTATCGTGCGAATCCTCGACAAAAGGAAAAATAACTGTGCGACAGCGACACTTGTAACTCGGGCCGCGTTTAGGCGTTTGGAAATTTCTATAACTCGCAGAAGGCGAGACTCGTTTTCGTAGTATCGCCGCAACTTTTTCCACCGAGGAGGAGACGATAGCGAATTACGTTCCGAAAGTTTGCCGACCTATTTCACCGTCTGACGCGTCCGTGTTCGCTGATCTCTCCCTGTGTACGTATGCACACGAATAGAGAAAACGAGCAATTTGAAAAGAGGGAATGAAAAACGACATCGTTCTCCGTTGTCAAATGGATTATTGAAGCATCTCGTCGAACGCGTATTCATTAGTCACGCGAGCTCAGTACCCATCCAACACTTGTGAGCCGAGCCTGATAAATCAATTATAATCTAGGTCGTCGAAATGCTCGCGTTGCATTGCGTCGAATTCGAACTTTCATAATGCGTTCCACGCGCGTTGTTTACTTGGTAAATCTCGCGCGGAGATAATTAATGATCGCGACAAAAGGACGGTTTATTTGCGGCGAAAACTTTTGCTACTATCCGCAGCCGACAACAAGATCAAATCAATTTTTCGCTCTCCGCTGACTCGCCGTTTGCTCGAATTGCCGATCATTCATTTTTATCATAATCATTACTCTTCTTTGTCGAAGCACTTTCGAGAGGTTTATTTTTATTCCGAGATTTTCCCCTCGTTTCCAGGCGATTACAAAGTTTCATTCCTACCTTTCTTCTTTGCTGAATGATTAAAAAGTTTCGGGACAATTGACCTCTAGCGTTTGTCTAGAGAATTTACGTGAAATCGCAGAGACCGGTGACCTTTTAATATCCCAATTGAAAGTTTCGAAACGTTTCGATTAAAGTGTCACGATTATCGAATCAAATTATTTCGATTCCGTTTCTCAGTTTTCCTCGGATTCCGGCTCGAGTGTCGCGTCCGCGTAGAAGAATTGCAGCGGAAGGAGTCGCTTATAAATATTTAGTTTTCCACGGTTCAGATAGCATCGCGAATTCATGAAAACTTTTTACGTGCCACCAGATCGTATTAATTCGTTCAGGTGAACGGACAGGGAAAATCCGTAGATGAAAAACACCGGAGGAGAAATCACGGACTCGATTGATTTCCAATCGCTTGCCGTTTCACTGTTCTGATTAGTTATTTGTTGGACAAACGTCGGGCCACCGTTTCTAGATTCAATTCTGCCGCGCGTCAAAGTTCTAGTTTACAGCCGATACACATATAAATCGAGACCCGGCTTATCTCAATAAAAATCGCATCCAATTTCGAAAAACCTAAATAGCAGTTCCATAGAAACAAACGACGACACGTTTCCCGATAAATAAGCCTAGAATTATTGTGTAATTAGATAAAGCGTTGTTTATGTTTCATGCACGCGGAACATCCCGCGACAGTAATTTATTGATGGAACGCGTGAAACGAATTATAGAATGATTATCGAAACAATGTTCGTTGAAAGTGATATCTTTCGGTTAATTGACAGATAGGAAAATGGTACTAGGTGGCTGTAATCGCTAATTACATATTCCCTGCCCGACAATTAGCCTAACTTGACTGGCGAAGCTTCGGAACCGAAATCAATTTCCAAATAATTCGACGATCGTGTCCGGGCTATCTGGTAAAATCAGACCGACCGAATAATGGACCGTTCTCTAACGGCAATCATAATAACCTAATAATTGAATTGTGCACGGCGATTACCGCCGAGTCGATTACCGAGCACATCTGCATGGAAATCCTATTAAAAAGTCGAACCGCGCGTGTTCGATTAGAAGAGGCGAAGTCGATTAAGCGAGTCGTAGGATGGAACGGGGAAGGTCGGCCGGGATGTTTCAAAGCCGCGGATGAAAGCGGCAGGGGAACCGGCGTCGGTGGCGCGCTGTCTTTAAGGACTGGTGGGCGTGCACGTAGGATTTGCATATCCGAGAATATCGACTCAGCCGGTTTGCATGGATGCGCATTTGAGGTAAGTCGTCGAATGGAGTTAGAGACCCAAGACGCGAGTATGTGTATGAGTACACTTGACATGCACACGCTCATAGGCCAATGGCTGTGATTGAAATGTGGGTAACGAGGATCGTGCGTGTAATTAAACGGGTATCGCGTAACCAATTCGTAGCTGCTTAAATCGTACAAGATCTTTTTGAAAATTTTTATTTAAATTCTTGCTTAAATATATTTGCAAAGATTTTTAACCATTCGAAAGACGCAGTTTTTATGTATATAAAAGATATGTGCCTTCATTATTGCGAAACTACAATGAATTGCGACGCTTTTACCAGAATATAAATATGTGTACTATTACTTAACAGAAGTTCTATACTAATAAGAATTAAGAGGTACTACTTTTTCTCGATCTTGATTAAATAATCAGGACTACAGTGCTGTTGGTTCGTGTTTCTTGGACGCTAATTGCTTAGCCATTTGTCTAGTTACGTATGAAAATTAACCCTTGGCCGGCTACACACGGTGAATATATACTACTTGTTCGACATATATTACGAGCATAGAACCGTGTTTGATCGAATAGGATACCGATGCTGTGCCGCTTGTTCGATCATGTATACGGAGCTCGCCCCGCGTCTGACCACAGACGAGTATATTCTGCTTGTTTGGCCTGCACGAAGATATACTACTTGTTTGATCGTAAACAGAGTTATGCTATTTGTACCCGTTACAGAAGCACAACTGTGTCCGCAGCAAATGTATTCCCCAACCTATTTCTTCTTCTATTTCCTATTCCATATCTGGAATAACTTACCATGTCCGTAAATACGCGTTGAATTCGTTAAGAGGTTTTACAACTTTCCAAGGTAAACCAGTTTATTTAATAATACATTGGACTTTTAACCGTCATTTGCATAAAGGATATTATCACTTTTCTCTGTGAAAAATAAATATTAACATCATTTAGAATTACTACAGAACTGCATACAGTTTTCTATTTGATTTGGCACGATGAGATGAAAAATTGCGTGCGTCTGAGCAAAGAGAGCGGCCGGCAATTCCCGAGGAGATACTTTGAATTTCACGTTGTCAGTGGAGTATCTCTTTTACCTGAGAAAGTGGATTGAGTCGAGCCAGTTTCTCCGGAGATCGAGGCTATTGTAATCAAACGACGTCCCGGCAAGAATAATTACGGCCATCGTTGAACGGACAGGAAGGTTCGAATTTGCAAATCTCGGTTCTCTCCACTTCTTTGCCCTTTTCTCTGGCCGTTTGTTCCGCTCTCGAGGTTACCTCGATCTATCCGTGAAATCTGCCGAATTAACTTTGCAAATTCGTCCCACTTTCCCCCTAACGTTAGTTCCCCCAGCAGCATCGTTGCACCCGGAATTGAAGTGAACCGCGTAACGGGTCCCCGGAGGTCGACCGCAGAATTTTTCACGCCCGGATTAATTTTTATTCCATCGTTTTTAAGTGAAACAAAGCGAATTTCGTCTGGTATTAATAAAAAATCGTAAAGGAGAATTATGTCCGTGCGTTCGTATCAAGGATATACCTGGCCAGTTTCACGGGGCCATTTTAGGCTCGTTCCAATGATACAGCGCGCGGAAATTACTCTATAAAGTGACGCCCGTAAAAATCCGCAATCTAGTTTTATCGCGATTGTTACTTGCTTGTAAAGTTACTTCGCTCTCAGCTTTAGCGGGACCAAGCGATAGTTCTGACGCAATTAAACTAGACTGCGTCGAGACGACCGACGACGACGGAACGCAAGTATTTTGTCTGGGATCCACGGCAACGCGACGCCTTTAACTTCTACTTCCAGGTGTAATTCGATTTCGGTGCCCATTAGTTTATGCTAATTTTTGTTGGCCCTGCTTCGGACAGTCAACGAACTCGGCAGGACGCTTTGCATTATTTAATGGAGTGGCAATACTAGTTTTCAGTCAGGCCGAGCCGACGGAAAGTTACGTTTTTGCTAGAAATTTCAACGGTAAACACGATTAACGCGATAACCCACGGGCCCGGAAATTTAATACAGAGATTAATTAATTATGAGCATTCTGTAACCATTACTCGCAGCAACTTTTAAACATTGTTTAACTTTATGGGGGGAAAAGTAAATATAATACCACAATCCGTTTAAAGAGCAGATTTTTGGAATTCATATAATTCGAACCGAATTAAATGTTCAAGATACTTAAATATTTAGGTATACAAAACATTTTACATCAAATTCGAAGGTGACAAAAATACCTGCGTGCAAAATGCATGAGCGGAAACTTGTGTCATTTTTTCAACAGCACTCGAAATTCATTAAAGTATATAAGCGTATGAATAATTATGGTGAAAGGATTTGAGAAAGTTTTTTCTTACAGTTCAAACCGGCAGCTAAACATGTTTCTCGTTTTAAAGTTCGTGAACGAAATGTTCGCGCGATCCCCAGCGACCCGGTTCGATCGCGTTGCGTAAACGTCGTTGAAACTGACGACCGGTACGTGTGCCAACAACTTTACAAATTGAAATCGTGTGTCACGTGCAAGGATGTTTGCGTTACTACTCAGGAGTCATAAGTTCTTCTGTCGCGTAGCAATTAAACGTACATTAGAAAGATTAAATTATTTAAGAATTTGCTGACGTCGCGTTACAATTACTGGGCGGAGTTAATTAAGTTGACGGCAGCAGATTTCTATATCTCACGATTCTGCAGTCTTTTCATTTTCGTAACAAAGTCTCATTTCAAAAAGGGAAAGACGTATAAATAACTATATGAGGAACGAAACAGTTCACTCACTGTACAAAAACGTACATCCGGAAGTGACCTTGCAAACGGTATCGCTGCTCCCTTTTCGAATTCGAAACGCGGGGAGAATTACCTGAGCGGAAATTCATCTGGATAAACCAGCAATTCCAAAGCGTTTCAGCAACGGCGGGTGTAGATAGTTCGGCAGGGGTGTGCATTTTCAGGAATATCAGGCTCGCGAGTTCTCTTCCCCGAGAGCATCAGACGCTCCTCCGGGATGAGACGCGATCGCATGAGCGACTCGGCGGCGCGGCGCATTGGACCAACTCGGATCAGGCAAACGCGGCCAACCTGACCCAGCAGACCGGAATAAACGCGGATGTTTGTACCGACGCGGCGCGGTGCAGTGGTTGAATCTGGCCGGAAGTCCGGGGAATACATGCAATTTTGGTCAAGGAACTCGCGATACGGTCAGCGAAAAACAGCGGAGATCGCCCACAGATCAATTCTTTAATTTTTTGAGATACAATTCTTGAGAGTAAACAGTTTCTCTTTTCTCAGTAAATTTAATCGAAACCAGGAGTTCGTGAACAATTGGGAATATCAAATACAACGTGATAATATAATTAACAATATACATAATAATACAGAGGGTAGTAACATAAATAATGAATGTCAATATTAATACGGTAACTTTCGTTTTATTTCTCGGTGGGCATTGAACATTAACATTCCCGTTGTACTAAATTATTGTAATTCCGGTGGAATGAAACACAGCCGTGGAGGAGGACTTTCTTCCGCCGCATTGCAGAGCGCAATTTGCGGAAACTCGCGGAATTTCGAAGTCTGCCGAGCTCCGGGCTTCGTTTCGTCCCGAGATGCGAAAGACATTCTTCCTTGGCCGTTGTCTCTTCAGTCTGCAAAAGATAGTCCTTTTTTCTTATTCAGCCTTTTTCCATCTCCATTTCCCAACCCCCATTCGACGATTCTTTATTCTCTTGACCCCCTCGAACGAAATTCATCCTCTCTGATTCCTCTTCTCGCAAACTTTCTTTAATTTAGCGAACGTTGACGATGCGACGTGATTAACCTTTTGAGAAATTGGCTGCGTTTGTGTGCATTCCTTCTGTTCGAGAATTCCTCGAATTCAAATTGAAGCTCATTTTGTACACTTCTTTAAGATGAACGAATGCTCCGATAGTTCGCTGGATTAAAAATTGTATTGTCGTACAAGTCGTTTTTCCAAACGAATGCCAATGCACGCGCTTGAGTGAAACGCGTACCGTGTCGGAAGATCTTCCGGCGATCGAGAATCCGTGCTTATCGGAAAACTCGACGGACGGGTATTAAACGACGCACGGTCATACGAGTCGTTAATGGAAGCGGAGCGAGTAACGGGAATCAGGTATTCCGCGACGAATACGAATCCGGCAGACACTTTGTGTCCGATCGGAATGCGCAGTGGGTGCTTGACAATGGCGATACGATCTGGCTGCCTGGCTACTGCCTCGAATTGATCCTCATTCGTAATTGAAACCGGCGAGACCGACCGTGTTTCCACGTTTCAATAGGGATGGAGATATCTTGCCGTCGCCCAAGAGTTGGAAGCGCTCGCTGCTGGATAAATAATGAGTCTGATAACGCGACGAATACATCCGTGGGCTTTCGAACTACCGCGTAAAATAATTTCGTGCAAGCTCCTCGGTGGCTGTTGACGAAAATTAAAATGTCGAAGAATTTTATTCCCCTAATATTTATAAAACAAGTTTGTAATGATGCATTCATGCTTCGTGTTCATGGATAATCAGTGAAATGCGGTTTTTAATTATATCGTTTTAGCGATCCAGTACGGCGACCGCGATGTGTGATTATATTCTGAATTATGCATGGGGAATTATATTCGCGGTATGATTTTGTCAAAATATAATAGTCACGTATAACGTTAGGTAAATTAAACATTTATGTCCTGTGCTCGAGCGGGTAATTAGTTGAACGGAGTTCAACAATATAATTTTTTTAATTGCTTCTCGTTTTCGAAATCGAAAGCTGTATGCAGGTTGCAACGATGAAAAAATATGAGACAGAGGTTCCGAAGTAATACCAATAATAGTTTTATTTTTTTAATACAAATCTGCAACCTACTTATAATTTTTACTAGTTCGATGAATCGGAAATGGGACGTCGTTGTTTTCGTGGTACGAGTAATAGCGTTCGCAGGAGTCCACAATTATGTTTGCGTAGAGAGAAACGAGAGAGGCGTGTATTTTCAGTGTGAAGCAGCCAGAAGAACGTAGTTAGATTTAATGACGAGATTTTAACGGTGTCACCGTGTCGTAGTTGTCGTCGCCGTTGAGTTCTTCACGAAACATTTCGCGCGCATACTTGCATACACTATGAATTTCGAGCTGCGGCGGTTCCGAGGATTCGGTCGCGGGTGTGTAACGGGGATACAAGAAGAGGTAGGAAACGCTACCAGAGTGCTTTATAGAAAATGGAAACGAAGAAGAGGATCGTCTTAATCCTCCACTCCACCTCGGGGATTTCATTCTCTTAAGAAACTCGCTACGGTGAATGGAATATGAAAATTCGTGCAATGAAGCGCCGTGACCATTAACTTTTTCTCTTTCTCCTTCTTTCTTCATCTTTCTCTGTGCTCGATATAAGACGAGGGAAATGCGAACCGATAATTTCATACAGTTTTAGTAAATGATTTTTTATCTTAGCGACCTCTTTTCATCACGTACAATATATATTTCCATGTAGAGAAAATTAATTTCATACACGTTTTCTCACGTCTTAAATTCCCACGACACAATCAATGATAATCGTTGATCGACATTAACTATAAATAAATCAGTTACCAACGCATTGAATCAATAATAAACGCGATACGTATCCGTGTTATATGAAGCATTAAATTCAATCTAATTACCAATTTAATCAGCTACGATTTCACCGATGATTGCTCTAATTCAACCACGTTCATATGAAACGGCTCGTTTTTCATATAACTTTCGATGAACGAGGAACAACACAGGACGCATAATTTTCCATTTATTTCGCAGTAGCTTATTCATTAAACCTTCACCATTCTAATTATCGTAATTCGGTTCGTTCTAGCTTGAATTACACTTTCATACTTAGCCCCTTGAGAATGTAATTTAGATTATCCTTACGAAGCAGCGATAAAAAGGTAACCCTTGAGCTTATTACTATAGGTAGCCTACCTTAGGGAACGTATTTATAGCGGCGGTAAAACCGTACGTTGTTACAATTTCGTACCGCCAAATCCGCGGGACGTTATTAACGTTTTCGATTATATACAAAAAAATTGTTATTTTTTTTTAACGGCGTCATAAAGCATCGCATAAACCCAGTTTATTACTCCAACATAGAAACATCCTGTGCGCTTATCGCGACGCTTTAAACCAATTCTAATAACAATTCAAATATACATAAATCTAGTAATTCGATTCTATCTTAACGTTCAATCGATTTATGCTATAATTTTCAGGATATCTTTTAAATGAATTGAAGATGATGATGAAGTATTTTAACGACTTTGCCGGTCCATCATAAAGACATTGCGGTCCGGTACGATGCAATCGTTCTCCTGGGAACAGGAGGTAGTATTGTGATTTACGTTTTCGCTTCTGAACGGATCGGGACCGATGTCGCGTTCTATTCGGTGATATGGTGCGTGCGGCGACGAAGGTCCCTGGAAAATTGGCCGAGGATAGATCGGACGATATTTCTTCCGTCTGAATACCGAAATTGAAGCTATCCGAGTTTTCAAAGACCAGTCCGAGCCGGCTCTTTCCTCTTTACTCGATACATTTATTTCGCAATCTCGCTCGAAGTTTAGCTCATCAATTTTTCGTACTGATTTTCTTTGAACTCCCGTTACTCTACCTTTGGAACTGCATAAGCTTATTTCTGAGACGCTGGCATTACGAAGCTCGGGAGTGAATTAATTCGATTAATAGTAAATACCTTGATGTTTGCCAGTTCCTTTGATTCGTATAATTTAATATGATATCAATCGATCAATCTTTTAGCAAATAAAAAAAGAGTATAATGGAATTCCGTGAAATTTCTTTCGCAGAGTGCTCATCGATAGCAATTATAGGAAAAGTAACATTGAAATTGCATTGGAAGATTTAAACAAGCATGATTCAATAAGGGAAATGAATAGATCGCGCGATCAATTTCCTAGTGCGATTTTTTTAATCGTAGGAACTGTTCCGGTCCCGGATGTACGACGATATTAGCATTTTCCCGCTGTCATTCAATATTGATCTTTCCAATACGACGTCGGATGCGGGCTCTGCAAACGCTCGTTTCGACCGCAGAATGTCCATCAACGTGTCTCCGAACGGCTCTCAAGTTCTCTTCCTTCGCGCAGCATCGCGTCGAAATATTTACCTAAGCAATTAACAGAAGAGCGTGGGAGGGTGAAAGCCTGAGATAGAGACTGAACGATTTGCATTATATGCTCGATGGAACAAACCATATTGGACGATATCGTTTAAGAGCAACGTCGAACATCGAACGATAACGTTGTTTCCCTCTTAAAATTAGATCTCGCAAACAACTCTTTTTAACCAAATCCTCAATCAATCGAAAACTCGCGTAAGCGAATCGATGTACTTCTTCCCTCATTAGTTTTTCTTTCTCCATTTTCTCATTATCAAAAGTGCTTTTAGAGTCTCGTCTTAAAAAAGAGATAGTATTCATCGACCGGTGTCCGGAATGGAGGTAGAATTTTTAATGAAATTTCTTCGTAGGGGGACCGCGAGAATGCTAATTAGAATTTTCAAAGGATCTTAATTACGTTCTCGAATGAATTTCAATGCCATTGTCATTATCTTTGTATAAACGGCCGCCACTATCATCACCACCACAACTATCTTCGTATCCTTTTACGGTGTACCGTGGGTCAATTGAGGTTCACTGTCGTAGACAGCGCTGGAGAGTCCTGCTCGTTGATCTAAGAGGGAATTAATTAACTACCGAGTGGCCGGCTGTATCTCCTGGACCCGCAAAGGGATAGTACGCTCAGTCATCGTTTCAAGTTGTTCCGATTAAATCCCCTCGAATTCACTGTATTGAGTGAACAACAATTGGTCTTCGTTTGACGAGCTCTGAAAATAGATTGAGGAAACCGAATGGACGGTCATCAGTGTACGAATTCTATCTAATCTTATCGAAATTACGTTCCCAATTATATTTTCAAGAGAGATTGTTAGATGAAAAGAAGTGAAAGTGCGCGGGTGGGATGGAATATGGTAAAAAGGATACGAAAGTTGCTCGAGCTACGACCTTCCCATCCATTAGCCCAATCGCCTACTTATATTAAGCGACTCGTTTCCCACGAGAACTCTATTTCAAGTGAAATCATCGATTCCAACGCAATTTGATTGCGTCTCAACAGCGCGTAATCTATCGGAGATATAATATTGAACACGTAACGGTTTAAACGAGAGTCACTTGAACAGAATTCTTTGCTGAAATATCGTAATTGCAATACACTTGACTTTGCATGAGAAGCTCTAGAGTACGATTCTCCAATCAATTTCTAGTTCTCTGTTTGTTTTCTGCAATAAAAATTAGAGAGAGGTTTATTTGACTCATGAACAATTTAGATAAGATGTTTAAAATTTTCAATCATCATTTCATCTCTTTTCCAAACATTCAACAATATTTTTTATTTCCAACAATTATCGAGTGAATAAGTAATTTTTGCACGAATTGAATTCCCGTCTTAAGAGTCAACCCAATAAGTACCTTTCCTACATCGCGAGATTGTAATTTGAATATTTCTGGAGTATTGTACAATACGATGTAGTAGATTCGTTCCCAGAGTGGAGTATAATGGCTCTTCTTGTTCACGTTCCATTAACATTTTAATATTCACCGCTTCTGTGGCACTCGCGATGAAAATCGGAGCGATAGGGAGAGGAGATATTACGATGCTGGAAAACAAAAGTCACGAATTTATTACGGCATTGTTTTATAATGTCGGTTTTCTAGACTATAAGAATGTGCGTCAAGGATACGATGTATCACTTAAACGGACGTCCTGCCGCTTCTGCCGTATCTTTCTCACCCTTTGTCGCTCTTCCCGCGGTGAAAGCTACAGCACGGGCAGGTCGAGTTGTTTTCTTTTCGCCTCTTATCAGCCCTTTGCCAAGAGTCGAGGAAATAAACTTCGCGATGTTCCGACCTTATTTCCACGCATACTACTCACGTTTCCGACACGTGTAATTACATAGATAACAAAAACAAGATTATTCATGTATTTTACTTCTCATAAAAAAATAAAGCTCTCAACAATTAATTTAGTAGCTGTTACAGCAAATGCAATGAGAACAGTTGGCACGGAATATCGTCTTGCGTCTTCGGTAACTTTCTTAAACGCGATCGGGCAGAGAGTCACGTATGGCCTGTAATCGATTCTCCGATGCACAATATCGTAAGGGTCAGTTTGCCAGTTGCGCCGTAACTTGAGGGTAGCACAACAAACTTTGCCGTGTTTGCAAAGGATCAGTGAATGCAAGCATTATCTTAGTAGCATGAATCTGGCTTTCGCGTACCTCAGACTAGACGATGCTTGCCATGATACCTTCCAGCAATTTACCAACACTCCCGGCCTGCCTCCATCCCGTTAAATAATCCATGTATAGCATATCTGTCCAGACCCTTCTTAAAGAACGTTGCCAGAGGTCGGGTAATAGTGGAACGTAAGTCGGAACAGTAAAACGGTGGAGCAGGCAATCGAGCAACGAGCGTAATTAATTGGCTACGCCGCGAGAGTCTGTGTTCCAGGATGATATAAGAGTTAATCCTGCGGAGTGCAGTCGATATCCGACTATCAATCTGGCAGATTGCGTCGCTCGCTGCCATCCCGGGCTCGTCAACCGGGCTTCAATCTGCGTAATACGATGCGCCGCGTCGCTCGTTCTTCTTTCGCGCTTTAGCTAACTGGCTCTTCAACGACGTCGTACCGTGTCGCGTATGTACGCAGGAATAAAACCGGTGCTGTTTATGCCCGCGCAACTTCCAGCGGTTCGGTTCGTTTACCGTTATCGTAAGTCAGCGCACCGCGACAGATATACGAGACTTTCGGCTCGGAGAGCTGATTTCTCGTGACGCGTCCCTGCTTTATGTCGTGCGTCTGATTTATGCCTGAGCCGTTTCACTGACTGTTTTAAAAGATAGCCGAAGCTCTGAAGAAGTATCGTGCGCAATCGTACAGCAATTATTGAATTACGGATTTGTGGAAAATAAACCATTTCCAATATCGATTTAGAGGAAAAAACGAAGCGAGGATTTAAAACGCTATATCTGGAAAAAATGTTTAACATTGCTTGTGGGCAGCGCACGTAGGCCGGTTGATACTATTAATAAATGTAACTGAATTTTGCCTTGCTCGCTGCGCGTGGGCTTGCGTCGGTGATTTTATTACCCGGAGTGTTTCACGCGGCGGCGGAAGCGACGATAAATAATGCAGAAAACGGCATTCGGCGAGCGACATCCTGATGCGTGCTGCAGCGAATCGTAAAGGGTATACGCGCGGTGTAATGAAGAAAAATGATCGTGGTCTGTTCTCCGCAGGAAAACAAGAGAATTTGGTGTTATTGTTACCTCGGGATGCAGCTTTATTCTCAAGTTAACAATGTTTTCAGATCATTTTTTCTCTAAATAAAAACGCAACTGATACACGCTGGTACTATCAGTTTGTGAGAACGAAACAGCAGTGGAACGAAACAAGAGTCGATTGAAAAATCGATAACACGATACGAACGTTAATAGTGAAAACGTGGGAAACGCGGTTGGCTTCTTTCTCAACGTAGGATTCGATGGGACGGGTGGGAGCAGTGAATCTTTGGGATAAATTCCCGGCCCTCGCCGCTCGGGAAACGAGAGAAATGCGAGTGGCACGCAAATATCCGTCTTCCGCGCGAGATATCTTATCGGCCGCTGATCCGCGGGAGGCGTCAGCCACGCGGAAGTAGCGTGAAAAACTCCGCGAAACTGAATCCGACGAGCAGTACGGCGACAGGGGGAAAACGTAGGCAGGGTGAAAAACTCGAGGACGTTTCCCTTTGACGCGGATAGCAGCGGTGTATCGTTGGCAGGGATTCAACGAAAAAGCGGCGACCGCTTCCCTGCCTGACCCGATAATCGGCTCGTTGCGGAATTGATATACACGTGTAACGGTCGTAAATCAGGGATTTGATTCACGGCCAAGATTCCTACGGATAAAGGAGCTTGGCCGCAACGATAAATTCCGTACGGATACAGCGATCGCTGTCGTCGCTCGTGTACACAACAACTTTTCCTCGTCTTTCGTCAACGCTTTCATTGCTTGCTTCCCGATACAATTGATGCGAGTCTCCCGACTCCGATACGACACAAATTTCTAAATCTCGTATTCGATCCGATTCAGTTCCATATGAATCGTTTCAAACTGGTTTCCCCGTTTTGTGAAACATTCTACTCCAAATAAATGCGGTGAATAAAAAAAAAATAAAAGATGTTAAATCCTGAATTAAAACGTTATTACCCTCGTTATGCCCCTGAATGCATAGACTACGAGATAATACTTGACGAGCATAATTATACTCGTCATGCGAGCGCACGTAGCGGGATCGCGAAATAGTTTAATAGAGCATTATAATATTTGCTGTGTCCGTGCATTAATTCCGCTGAAACTCTCGCATGGCGGTAATTACGCGACAACGATGATTGCGGTGTATTTAAATGAATGCATTTCTCCGTTCCCGCAGCCTCGAATGAGTTGTCGTTGTATCCATGGCTCGAATTTCGGCTAATTTTACTACTTCCAGATTACACGTCGGGATATGGGGAATATATAGGACATCACAAGATTGTAAAGAGTATTATGCCGTAGACGAAGTTTGCTATTCTAATCGAGAGGCTAGAAAACCATAACGAGAAAGTGTAAAGATAACGTTTTATCAGAGGTTTATATATTCGGATACAAAGTAGATTCGTATTTCGCAACTCTGGTTATCTTCTAACCATGTTTTCGTATATTGTAAAGGTCCACTGCGTGGGTAAAGACTTCGAATTTAAAAGAAAAATGTCGAGCTTTACAGAATCAGTGTTTATAACCGCGAAGTTAGTTAAGTGCGAAGTTAATTTCTCGTGTTGCGCGAGTGAGAAAAGTGTAGAATCTTTTGAAGTTGGAGAATAGCTGGCGGAATGCTCTTTCAAGGTGGGATTTAAAAAGTGGCGGGGAATTCGAGGAGATAAGGTAACTATTCGGGCGTACAAGTTGCTCGTAATTCACCGGGCTTAAAACGTCTCGCTTTAATATACGAGAGGTCCGCGGGTGTTTTAAAAGCAAACATTCCAGGAACCGGATCGTGAAAAGAATTCCAGCTGGGTTCTAAACACAATTAATTTCGCCCCGGCTTTACTAATAGCGTGGTTAACGGGTAAACTTTCTCCATCGCAATATTTCTTTGATCGCTGAAACTTTCTTAACGGTCGCTCGTCCGTGAATTCTAACATAGTTTCAAGGATCACGCAACTAGTATGTTTGCCCGCGATATCGATCTACAACTTGTACCCTGAATATGCAAGTTCCACATAGATAACTGACACAATCAGCTTCTTCAAAACACATGAAACAGCTGAAATCTTTTACAATGAAGTTGTGAAAATTGTTTCCAAAGGTGTGTCTGACCATACGCAACGTATAACTACTTACGCTTACTCCTGAAGACAAACTGCACATTGTTGTATGTATAGTGTCAAGTAAAATATTGAAGTACATTTTATTTAATCATCGGTTTACATATTCTACTTCAGACTCAAGATAAGGATCGTAACGACAGGGGTTATTACAATTCGATTAGGGATTTGTGCATTTCCATTGTCGAATCAATCATCTCAGATGTAATTCAGTGCATTAGATATTTCGGCCCTGTTTCGAAATTTCAGATAACTAGTAATAGGATAACCGTGCTATTCCCTGTAGGCGGCACCAGATAAGCATGGCTTCCGCGCAAATGCGTTTGTGCCGATGTTCCACCAGCCACCGTATTATTACACGTAATCCAGGTTTTCGATTTCGCCTCGCAATTTGCCTCCCTCTTGTAACGCAGTATTAGCTTCTCGCAATGTTGCCCGATCAGCCATACTCTTTTACTTAATATTAAGTGTGCACAAAATTGTACAAGACAAACGTTCATAGCTGTCCATCAGTAGAACGTTTAAACCAAGTTGAAAATTATTCGAACTGCGATTCATTTTCAAATATTTAATTCCCATGGAGGATTCTGAATCGGTCAGTCGCGGAGTCGTGCAATTTCTTGTGACGGAAACGAGCGGACATTAACCAACTGCCCAACCGGCTACGGAAGCGCGAGGAAACTTGCAACGATCGCGTCTTTTCGGAGGGTTTAAAAAAGTGACAACGACGTTTAAAAAGGGGCACGACCGTAAAGAAGAGAATAGCGGAGAAAGGGACGGCGATTAAAGAGCCGAGTTTCGTTTGAAAGATGTGCAGTTCCAGTTGCTCGTTAGCGGCCCGGTATCTTCAACGGGATCCTTCTTCTGGCACCGGAAAGACAGACAGCTTGAAAGACGTGGTCGGAGAAAAAATCCCAAATTACTTTTCACGACTATCGCGATAAAGATCGAGGTCCTAGACCCCGGGGTTCGGGAGATAGCGAGCGCGCAGCTTATAAATGTATAACCGCGTTTCTCTGCGCGCAAACGCCTTCGGGAACGTTATGAATGGTTGAACGAGAGCTCGCAGCGTAAAAATAGCGGCCCCGTTCGAGCCTCCTGCCATTAGCCGAACGAGACCGTATGGTCGTTTTATGTCCCTTAGCCGCGAGGAATGCGGTACCGATATTAAGGCTCATAGGAATACTCTCGGTCCATTTCCGCGAGTTCTAGTTTTTAAACTACATATCAGTATGACAATCGAGATTACGTTTGTAGCGAAAGATAGAAGATTCGTCGGAGGAGATGAGATCATTTTTCTATTTTCACAAAAATTAATAAATTCCGACGCGAGGGAAAAATAAATCAATTCTCTGAGAGATTAATCGTATCATTATCGATATATAATAATAATGATAATATGCATCTCGGTGAACGCTTTAGTTCGCAAAATAAAGAAGCGGTCGGGGCAATGGCCGGGGACGAAGGCGACATCGAGCTCGACGATTATTGAGGATACAAAAAGGAGGGTAACTTTATACGCGGCAATAAAACAAAGAACCCGGGAACGAGAGTAACGACCAAAAAGGCGGGATGAAATAAGTCGGCTGAGTTCAACCGAGCATGTTACGGTATGAAAGGAAAAACGATTAAAGCCGAGGCATGTCTAATTCGTTTAAGCAAAGCTGAGTGAGGAGGATACGTCAGCCGCTGGCTACGTGCTAACTTGTATTAACGTCTCCCGCAGTACAAACTACCGTTTATTACAAGATCATATATGTTCCTATTAGCTCACTAGGCTGCACATTTTTTGGATAAATAACACATTTATAATATCGGTTTAACAAAATCTATAATCATTTGTTGGTAGCAATATGTAAGTTTGAATTATTATTTATATTAAAATAAAAGAGTTCGTCCAAATTATAAAAATTGCTCTTATATTTGAAATTACTAAAAGAAATCCCAGGAGTTTGAAAACGCTTGCCAAGCCAGTTCGTGTATTATTCACACTCGAAGATAGCTTGTATCGGTGAAACATTCATAAAGCGGCGGGTCTTGAACGTTTCTTTTCAAACTTCATAAAGTACAAACTTCTCTTTCATCTCGACACCTGTCTTTTCATTAACAGACTCTTGTCGCGTTTTATAGCGTCGGATGAATCTTTTAACAATAACGTGAAACGAGGGCGAAACCTATAAAAAGCGGACCATGGTAGTGTTGCCGAGAAAATGATGAGGCTTATAAGCATGAAATAAAGTGCGGGTAATGAATCTCTTGTGCCGATAAAAAGAGAATGATATTAACATCTTTACTGCGAATGCACGTTATTTATAATAAAAATTGGATAAAAGCCACGGGAAGCCGTAGAGAAGATAGAGTGTAAACACGGAGAAAAACTGGGCAGGCGTGAAATGGAAGAAACGTAATGCAGTTAATGGTGTGAAATCCAGCCGGGATATCCTTCTGGTCGTTTTTTGATAAAGACTTATGGCGTATGGCCAAGGGAAGGCGCAAACGGAGCCTTGGATCGATACGACCCGAACTTATTAAATATTATTCGCGATCCCCGAGCTGTTCTTTTCATTTCCGATTGTCTAGCCCCGCAGTACCAACGTTCTGGTACAGTTTTACGGCGCGTCCAGCGTTACGCGAAATGGAATTATCTCGGGAAACAAATTCGCAAAGGAATACCGTGGCCGGATATGATGTTTCTGATAGTGTCCCCGTTCGCATCCCGTCGATAAAAATCTTTACGGTAAATATTGTCCCCTATTGTTTTCCCGTTTTATTCGCAGAGGAACGCGAAGCGATATAGGGCGGAAGAGAATTATGAGACAGCCGAGCGTCCTCGTAAAAGTGTTGTCTCGCGGTGATATGAAAATGAATGCGGGATTTATGCGAACCAGAACGAGTATCTGATGACAGTGGTATAGGACGCACTCGTGTCGGGACGAAAAATGCACGCAATAATGTAGGGGAGTAAACAAATATCGCGGGCGTTGAAGAAAAGATAATCCGTCGTGGGAAATCTGCTGCGGCGTGTATCACTACATATAAAATTCATGAACAGAGAGTAAAATAATTGGACAGCACCGTTATAAAATAACAATCTCGCTGGTCGTTTCAATTCATATGAAATGTGATGTGTCATTAAATTTATCTCGGCTCGCGTGCTGGCTGCCTAGACGATTTACGAAAAAGTTATTACAAATAAAGAGGTAGAAGATGATCGACCACTGAGCTTCCAGTTTTTATTTCCGCGTTGACTTCTTCATCTGCCGTGCAGTTCTAAGCAATATGAAAATGGATGCGCATATCTTTCTCGGTGAGAGTCGCGGCGTAAGGGAAAGGAAGTGACTGAGTAGAGTGCGATGCCAGTCGGATACCAGAAGCAATTACGTTGGAAAGGAGCCGAGTAAAAAGCGACGAAAAAAGATCAACCGGTAATCTTAATAATGCTTTCAACCAATCCATTTTGCTGTTTCGTAACTCCCTCTGTTTTCTATCTTGAATTATTTGTCTCGCGTATTACCGTTCTTACTGACTCGCACGATTCGTCTTCTGCTACAAGAATTCGCTGACGTCTCAGTTAAAACACATCCAGTTATAACGGAGTGATCATAAAAATTGAATAACATTGACAGAATGTAATGCATCGATATCCATTATAATTAAATTGATAGCATGTGTCAGTATAGTTTGATGATAATTAATTATTGAATCAGAACTCACGGGCTGGCTTCGTACGGACTCATCCTACTTGTCCGGTTAAGTACGTTTTATCCGCGTCTGATCCGCGATGCTCTATTCTACTCGCACGTTCCACTTTCTACATATTGAAATCTATTCACTCGAACGTTGCCCGTGCATAGCAAGTACACATGTGTACAAGAACGATTCTACTTGTCGCGAACAAACAAGTCGCTTCCGCTTGTATGATTTACCACGCTTATTTCAATAGACCTTTATTGTACACCGTTCACTATAAACTGTTGAATTTTCCTCGACGCCCAAAGAACTGATATAACTCTCTAGTGACGTTTAGACAATTTATTACTATTTTAATCAAACACGAGAGTTCCAACATTAACACGTTTGTCTTATATCCATTTATTTCAGTGTACAAATCCGTATGCAGACTGGCATTTGTGTGGATGATTTAAAACGATTTTTTAAAACGAAACATTTACTGATTCGAAAGAATAACGATACGACTTTTAAGGTTTTTAAGAGATACGAAAATTATTTTCATCACAGAATATTTATTCGTTGATTGATTGACAAATTTATTTTTGATACCACATGTATATTTAATAAAAAAATTATTCTGAAATATGAAGGGGCGGGTAAGCGATTGGCACGCAGGGGATGAAATCAAGTCGATCGAACTCCGAGCAAACGTCGTATGTTACCGAGCTCTTATCCCGTCATCGCGTGAATTTATGGTATCTCCTAACCAACCTGTTCGCCGCTAATTAAAACTTCGTCCCGGATATATCTATCGATATCGAGCGAATATCCGTCCGCACATCTGGTAACGCAGAGTAAAGAGTCGCCGCGGATGTAGGTCGTATACCTTTTTCTAGTACACCTGCCTGCCTTTACAAATTGCTCGCTAGTTTTATGTTAATCTTCGTGTCGCGCACTTTGTGCGCGAGCACGCACGAGGATGCGCCGGCATCGAAAATATTAGTCGGAATTTTCCGAGTGGAGATGAAAAACTGCCCCGGCGATGTATCACGCACCCCTTTCGCAAAACGCGCCATCCTTCCCTCTCTGTCTCCCTTATCTCTTTCACTGAGACGAAAATTTCAAGTGTGAAACGAATCTGGCGTTGCACGCTTTTAATTCTGTCTCATTTAACCTACATTTCATCCTTTTTCCTTTTCTTTAAAGTTACCAAGTTTTTAATGCATTTGTTTGGGAACGAGAGTTAATAGATTTATTACATTATAATCGAGGCGAGTTTCTTGTATAAATAGACCATCGCGGGATTAGCAGGTTTAAAACAAGAATTGGAAATGTCGTCGCGGGAATTAATTCCAATGCCGATAAAGGAAGGGGTTAGCCCGTGGAAAGATTTAAAAGAGATTTCCATTTGGAGCACCTCGGTAAACTGAAGTAATCGCTATCTAATCGCGCACCGGTGAAGAAGGATCTTTCACGCCCGCCACTAATTACCCTGTAATTAGAGGTTCTTTTGATGGCGAGCGATCGGCTGGAAACTTTCCTCTAATAAGTTCTTTTCCGGACTTTACTTTAATTTCACCTTATTCAAGATACACGTAATTCCTTCTCGCCCCGGTTTAATTTTGTCAATGCAAAGTAGTACCTCTAAAAAAAAATTCCTCAACCAAATGAACGTCGAACATTTCAGTTTCGATGTTTCAATTTCTTGTATTGTATATTTTAATGAAACATGAGACACCATGAAACACCAAACAATTTCTGCGCACAATCCGTAATTTCATATTTTGCACGATCCTCATTGGCGCATGAAAAAAGTTAATTTCGAGAGGGATGGAATTTCAATTTCAAATGTTTCACGGGCATTTATTAAAAATGTAAAATATCCCCTTTTGTATCGTCAAATGAAATACGTAAAAAGGTATCTATTGTGCCGTGAAAAACGCAGGATTGCATGGATTTCAAAACGATTGTTTGTAAATCGCGCATTTCGTATTTATTATGGATAGACGTAATGTAGCCCCGGAGAAAAATGAAACGAAACGCGACACTGACAACCGGTTTAAACCAATTCTCTGGCTGTGTTATTCTATGGATATTGGAGCCGTTTTACCTGCCCTCGCGGGAGGGCCGGGATAATTCGCCATTGGACAAGTGATAAAGTAACGATTTATCGATTCGCTGGAAGTCGCTATGAATATTCAGGACTCTGACGGAACTAGCCGTCACTGTACGAGAAAAAAAGAAGGGAAAAGTTCGACGATTAAAGATCAGGGACAGGGAGGACTTAGCCTTGGTCCACGATTTTCGACCGACGACATATATTCCAGGAATTTTCTCATTTTCACTTCCATCTATTTGCCACCTCTATTCTCGGAGCGAAGAGAAAAAATTTTGAAACTGAGTTCGTCGGAGCGAGACTTTCATTAAAAAGGAGCTCGTTCCTCGTGTAAGTTCTCCGATCAAATATTTTCCTCGTAAAAACGGAACCCAGTCCATTTAGATTAAACCGTTTGATAGGAAGCTTGTAAGACATCCACCGGTTCAATGAATGAATTTCCCCTGGACAGTTCATTCCGAGGGTCAGGACAGTCCATTCGTTTCATTCTGGGAATATTTACACGGTCGCATATATTTTCATCGAGCTTCGGGACAAATATCTCGCGCTATCGATTCCACCTTTTTCGCCATCCTCTCATCGACGCGAACCGTGTCGCGCATGCAAATGTCCGTGGCATCTATGGCACGGCCACCACGAATATTTAACAATATGTGCGGACACTGGTTATTTCCTCGTTGCGTCTGGCGTCCGCTCGCGCTACGATGGAAACAATAAATTTACCATTTGTAATGAACCACGGCGAACCAAATAGTACTGAAATTACACGCAGCCACCCTTTCTCAGAACCTGTCAGACCCTACTAGAAAGTATTTAACAGACGGAAACGTATCCGTTCCATTTTGAAACAATTAACAGTTATGTAAAGTTCAGTCGACTCTGATACAATTTTAATTAATTCAGAATTCGTTCAACATTTACATGCTCTGTCTGTGACATGGTCTGTGATTAGATGATTAAATAATACTAGTACAATGAGATATTTTTATGAAATTAATGAGACAATTAGAATTTTAACTAAAAATTTAGATCTATTAATCAATTATTATAGTTACAATACAGATGATCGTGACCTGACATGCACACTCTGATATTTGCCATTTTCGGTCACGGTCTATTGCCTGCAACTAATGGCAATTGCGTCAAACGCTAGCTGCAACATGTAACAGGCATGTCACCTATGAAGTTGACCTGCCCTTCAACCTGTGTAGCTACGATTATCGATGCATGACTGTATTGCGCTCACAATGCAATCGTAGTCATAATCAATACTAACCGATACGATACTGGACTTTCATAATGCAACCGCGTGAACGTGTTCTTCCGACTGTACACGTACATGAAATAATTGCTGTCTATTAATTACAATTGCGATACTTCATTCAAACTGTGAAGAGACCGCGTATGAATGGAAGAAAAATTAATCATATTTCTTCATCCCTGGAGAGGAATGTTTACAAAGCTATGAAGCGACGGGAAGCGGCAAACAGAGCGAACAAAGCAACGAGTTATAGAGGTATCTGTAAACAGAGTTATCGTAAACGAATGGAAGCGGTTCGCTAGCTGCAGACCTATAAGCAAATCGCGGGACAGAAATTCCATTGGCCGATCAGAATTGTCGAAACTGCGTTTATTAGTAGATCGAGTGCGAGACGAACAGGCAGCGGGTCTCGCTTTTTGGATCGGAGGAATCCCAGTTATGAGGCTCGCGACGCAGTTCAGGCAGGACAATGAAATTCTTGCGAAATTAATCAAATTCACTCATGGAATTATTAAACACCTCGAATTTTTGCCTGATATATTATTTCTATTACCTCAGGCGGGCGCGTTCTTCCGCAAAAAGAAATTTTCAAGCGATTAACGCGTCGCTATGCATCTTGTACCTCCTTAATTAACGCCACGCCCCGGCAGGTTAATTGACTCGAATTTAGAATGCGGCGGTAACGGTTCCGGGATTAACTCGCTGAATTATGCTTTATTGTTCCCGCGCGATTTAACACGGGACTAATAAAAGTTAAATCCACGCGTCGTTTCCCGCAGTCCTCTGCTAAAAATAATCGCCTCGTTGAAACGGTGCGTTCGTTTTATTGCACGAGATTCTATTTAAATGAAGATGCATCACCTATAATCGTACGGGATCTGAGGAATCAGGTATCAGACGAACAGGTATTATAATTAAGTAAAAAATAACGATTTACATGAAGAGAGTGTTTCGTCGAAGACAATGGGACATCGAAGGGGTTGAAACAATCCGTCCGAAAATTTCTGACATGAAAAGAGATCAGGCTAGGATTACGAGGTCTTCGTAATACGGTTACTTTCCTGCTCACGTCGTTTGCATACTATTTGAGCGAGCGGTAATGCATATGCATGCCGGCGCATAGCCCTTGTCGCGACCGGGTTATTCAGCGATGAGGAAAGTCGAACACGACCGGAAAAGAGCAGGAGCTAGAACGAGGGGCGACGATCGAGGAAAGAGATCGGAGTAGAGACGGATAGAGCGGTTAAAACGACGAGAGCGTGGTAATATTCCGTAATTAGTGGCGACGTTATATAGGAATGGGTCTCTTCCATTCTATATCAATTTTCGCTTGTGCCACGAATAATAATGCTATCGGGACGCGGTCGATTAGGGAGATTAAGAATTTTCAAGGGATTCTCCTTATTTTTCTCCTCGCAGGGACCTTGGATGCTGATAACAGTTTTTAATCCAAGAGAGCTCTTAAATCTTGGTGAAAATTTTCCAGCGCATAATTTCATATTAAGAATATTTTAGATTTGTTCGCCTTCCTATAACGTATATTTAATTCGTTGAATATTTCATTCGTCTTGATTATCAAACGAAACGAGAATTAGCACAGGAAACCCATGGTATATTTTTCTCATTAAAGATAGTAGACCCAAGATTTCGTAAGGGTTTCTCGTTGAATCTTTTAATTGAAGACTGTTTGAAGCCGGAGTAATTTATCGGGGCGCTATGTGGCATCGCGAATGCAATATTATTTCCATATATGGGACGCGCAATGTACTTTGACGTCTGCAAGCGAAACGACGGACTCGTGAAAGAACGGGCTCCGTCACAAAGGAGCGAACGGGGGACCACCTGTCTCTACGGACTGGCGGGCGCAGTTTTCCCGTCTAACCGTGACGAAAGGGAAGATTTCTCCTGGGTATAGTGCGTCTGAAAATGTGCATTATTCATTCCAACGCTGCAGGGAACGTTGGCCACTCTCTCGGGAGAAGTTTTTGACGCTCGGATCTATTGTTCGAAGAGAGAATGATTGATCGCTTGGAGAACGCGGTTAGAGATCTCAAATATTACTGAAAAACATACAGCGTGAACAAATTTTAATTGCGCGTCAACAGATCGTCCGATATTGTTTTAATAGGTGGAGATCGAATTTTCAATCGTGACCATAGATGGTATTGACAATCTCTGCGTAATTATTTTCTTATCGATCTGGTTAAACGTTCAATAATAAACGGTTTCGCAATGTCACAGCAGACTTCATTCAAAACTTCATTAACCCTTCCCGTGGGAAATAGGGCTTTAATGATAATAACAAGTATCGATGAGGGCTTCCACCGAAACCGCGCATAATCTCGGAAACAATAGACCCATCGATCACTGTGTAACCCATCAGCCCCGACGCGAGATATAATGAACTGATCAAAATATCAATTTATTTCGCCCCGACGGCAAACATCGCGCGTGGACATCGATCAACTGTCGGTGACGTGTCGAAGAATCAGATGAAATCGAGGATTCCTCTTTGACAAGATCGAACGACTCTCGTTTCGTAAAAGAGTGCTGCCAGCTTCGAGTTCTCTTGAAAGTGTTTCGAAAAGTTTAAGCCTTGAGGAACCTGTCTGCCATGGAAATTGAGTGCGCTAACTCCGATGCAAGAATTGCACTACAAAGTAAACTAATTTTAAAATTCCCCCCGGGGAGGTAATAATTAAAATACCAAATCACTAATTGATTTTTTCACTATGCCCGTTCGAACCAGGAATTAAACTTTAATACGAGGTAGGCAATTTCTCTTGCAAATTTTTTGCACTTCGCTGTCAACATTCCTTGATGTTTTCACATCGAAACTGTATGATGGAACAAACTCTGTACAGTTCCGGGCTGCTAGGATCTTTTACGAAGACAACGATAAAGCGAGTCGTGGTAAAAGCGGACGGGAATCGATAAATCAATAGGGCGCATCGTCGAAACTGTACGAACTTGATTAAACTACTCCCGCATAGAGGCTCTCTCGCCAGTGGAACGAGTCTGTGACATTGGGTGGGGTGTACACGCGATGACAGATAGTTATCGGAGTAACGAAGCGTGTGCTTTCCACCTTGAACCATCCACCTTGCCAACGATGCCTGTTTACACGTACTTCCGATATGTACGAAGGGATACGTGAGTTAAGCTTGAAATTGGAACCCCGGCTCGGTCGCCTTCCGTCGTTTCATCCTTTGATTAATGATGTTGATTCCTCGCTTGTATGCGCTTCTCCAGCCCTTTATTTTTCGATCCTCGATACCGAGATCCGATCGTATCGATTAGAAACACGCTTTCGAATTAATCGTAAGAGATTGTAAATGAAGATTATACGTATCATGTCAATACCAGATCGTCTTCACTGATTCCAGTTTAATCTCTTAATCGATATTAAATACAGTTATATAGACTATCTCCTAAAAAAGAATTAATGTACCGAATCTGACAGAGATAGGCACGTTTAAAAATACAGTCTCCTATCGAACGTTATTTATAGCACAAAAGAACTCATCCGTCCGTATGGAATACAATTATCGACGATCCGTCAAACCTTTTAACACAGTCACAAAGAGATGAACAACGTATCAGAAGTAATTTCATAATTTTGTTAACAAAAAAATACCCGTATTCTTCAAATTACATGGATTATTCTAAAAAATTGCACCGTGTACCACGATTAATTCCTTCGTCCCGGTGTAAAATGTTTTAAGCTGAATCTCGTCTCGAGTTGTTTGTCGGTTCTGTTAATTAACGCGGATTACGTGTTTCTTTTCAAACCAGTCGGTGGTTGAGCACGAAAAGTATTTTTACGGAGATCAGTGGAAAGCGAAAAAAACTATAGAATAAAGTTTATCCAGGAGTAGCCGGATCCGTCTTTTATATCGCGTTTCCGATTCGAAGCTTTCCTCCTTACCTCGCCCTCACTTCCCTCCCCCTGCCCCCTTCGCTTCTTTGTTTCCCTTCCTTCAATTTGGTGGATTTTATAGTAATATCCCCGAGTACCGTGACGGGTGAAAAGCTCGGGAAAAAAGGGATCCGGTTCTCGCGGTAGTGATTACCCAACTCCCTATCTCTTACGTCGAAGAATAAATTTATACGCTGCCAGGGCGCATGATAGATTACGGGTGATCCGCAAAAAGAATTGCGTGATCACGCGAATTACCTCATCCGAAGCGTTCGACGAATTCAAAAACGCACAACGCTCGCTCATTTCTGAAAATCTTCATTTGCAAAATGAGAAAAGCTTAAAAGTTACGTTAAACGGTTAAGGAGTTTTATCTTTTCCAAGTGGCACTCTGTTACGTTTTTATCAAGTTTCATCATCTTTTTTCATCATCCTTTCCTTCATCGTAAAACGATCGTTACCAGTATGAAAGTGTTGCTGCTTCGAGCAGACGTTCTTCTTTCTCCCGGTTCACGACTAAGTTTGCCTTCATCCATTTTTGTCTTCCTTTGCCGCGCTCCCAGAGAATTCCCGTTTCTTGGCCGAGGCAAGGGAGAATGAGAAAATTTGCACCGTCCGCCGTTCCCCGTCCTTCCGTAAGCAAACAATTTCGTAACTTCTAAGCGGAGATGGTGTAAGGTACAATATTTTTCTTTCAACCACCTTTGATCCTTCTATCTCCGCGGCATATTAATTAGCAATGCATTAATAATCTTTGTTATCAAAGATGCTTCTGACGCGGCGACGCAGTTCGCGTTTCCGCCTCCAAGACTTCAATTTTCCTGAGAAATACGAAGGCACAATTTGCCGTTTCTTCATCTAGGCGCTCCTAATTAACCGCATCGTCTTAAATTAACGAGACGTTGCATAGAAACGGTGCAAAGGCAATCTTTAACTTTCATTCGCTGATAAGAATTCTGGAGTAAATATAAAGGATTGTTAAATTATATTAAATTGCATGAAACATTTTGTTTGATATACTCCTGCGAAATAGTAATAATTAGTGAAACTTTCATTTCGTCGAACAAAAGCATGTTTTACATTTTTCATACGATTCAGTTACCGCCGATAAGCAATTACAATGCTCGATGAATAGTATTAAGGTACAACGGAGATCAGAAATTTGTTTGGCTTTTCATTTCGCGAGCCGGTTCCCATCGAACAACGGAACCAGCTTTGCCTGCGATTTCCACACCACTTTTTCATTCATCATGCACGCTTCACAGCCACGTCAGATTACCTTGCGTATATACAACCAACGTTCTATGCCCGTTGTACATATATACATCGCTGCCACAACGTTAGTAAAATGAATGGAAGAAAGTAGATTCCTTATGTCGTGAATAAGTTTAATATCGCCGCGTTTTCATTCCGTGTATTTCAACATTGCATAATAGATAATAACGCGCGATTGAATATCGTGTAATTTCGAAGGCAAACTCTTAAAAAATTCAAGTTCATCGGCAATTGAAAAGATACTCGAGTCGTTTGATTCCTGTGCCAACTCCACCTTACCAATTTCAAACGTAAACCCATAAGATATTCCGTTTCTTGCGTCTGACCTAAATTAACTCATACTACTCGCCCACTCCGCAGTGCGGTGAATTATTCAAATCTTACGTACATGTATAATATTTGGAAAGAGTGAATTCGATATCCCAATATTCAATAAACTTTCGGAGAATTTCGAAGGATAATGTTAATAATATTGACAACTGTCGACGAAGCACGGCCATGACCAAGAACGAGGAATGCGAGGGAAAGTGTAATTAAATGGAAATCGTGAGAGAAACGTGACGTGTTTGAACGACGAGAGCCTGGTTAATTTCCTGATCGCCTTTCATCGCGTCTGTCATCGTAATCCACTCGAGAAGTCGGACGATGTCCGCGCGACACCAGGCACGGACATTTTGAAAATGCCACCGGCCATCACCGACGGGACGCACGAATGAAAGGTTGTCGACGGTTTACAGGAAAGCCCCGCGTGTGCGTCAACCTGTCATCGTCGCGGCCACCGACGGCATCCTGGATTTTCGGGGATCGATTCGCATGCGATCCGCTGATTTTTGAAAAACAACGGGAACAGAGCATCCGCATATGAAAAGTCATTTCACCCTATATGACAAATGGAGCCTGATAAAGCGGAAAATTGTTTCTCGATATTCGAGAATATCAGATATTTTTATTTAAAGAGTGTATATAATAACAGGATTTCTTTTCTTTTTAATTGGCAAAATATTGTATTAATCGCAGTTTAAGGATGTTTTTTTTTTGTCAAAATTTCGAGAAATGCTTCA
>NW_017177240.1:345044-358015 GCF_001652005.2 Ceratina calcarata
AAAAATTTTTACATGGAAATTGTAGATCTCGTCGTCCTCTACAAGAAAGGTTATATGCAATTTTTCCGTATGTCCAACGGTTTGGGAGTTATTGGCCAAAAACGAAAATTTCGCAAAATCTGAAGGGGTACCCCCTTGAAAAATCTCGAAAAAATTGAAAAAATTTTTTTGTCAAAATGTCGATAAGTGCTTCGAATGGAAGTTGTAGGAGCTTCTATTACTTACGGGAAATGTGATTACTATAAGAATACATGCAAATTTTAAGTCACTGTAATTTTTCAAAAAACTCAAAAATTGTAGCTTTTTAATAGCAACAGGTACTGTAACATAATTTTATTAAAAATAAATATACAATATATGCCAAGCGATTTGAACGGATGACGTTCGTTCAAGCTTCTATTTATACATACGTCGAGTATACATCCCCTCGATCTCGGCGCAGTGGAAAAGTGATTAACATCGGAAATGAGACTCGGTTCTCGAGTATGTCGGGCACGATTGTGTCGGCACGTACGAATGCCGCCTCCGGGAATTATCGCAGATCGCTTAATTGTGACAGGATCAGTGTGCCCCGCCGCATTAATTAACGGGGCCACGGGGTCCCGCGAAAGCGCGATCTTTATTAGCGACACGGTCTGAGTCGTGGCCTCCATTCAAGCGTTCTCATGACTATCACGTACGTGGCTCGGAAAACCAGACACTGCTGGAACTAAGACAAACTCGAATTACGCGTCTCAGTTAAAACCAGGAGAAGTTAACTACTGAAAGAAATGAATTTATGCTGCAAAAAATAAATAACCGTAAATCATGTATACAAAATCGAACCTTTATTCAGTTTCGAACAACTTGTCTTAGGATTTAATAAAAAGGCAGATAAAGATTCAATGAACAATGAAAAAATAATGGTTTTTAAAGGATGCCAGTGGTAGAATCAACACTTTGAACCGGCGACTCATTCTAAGGACGTTGTTACAATAATTGGCTTCCCTTGTTACTTGTATCCGCTTTTTTAAGCTCGGTCCCCAGATAAATAGGGAAATACCGACACAATTTTCATGGATATTATTTTTATCTTAGTTCCTCGTCGTTATAATAACTCTGGTACGAGCAGAAGTGGTTCACGATTAAGCGAAAGAAAAGAAAATATCGGTTGTAAGGGAAATTTCCGAATCGATCGAGACCCGTACCTGAAGCAACACGAGCTCGCTGATAATTTGTCGGGTAAATATAGCAGGGAAAAACGTATGATACGCATTGTATAGTAGAGATTTGTTTGTACATCAAATAGACTTATGGTCATCATAATGTCTACTATGATATCATTTCGTGTAGTTAGTGTTACCTAATAATTTGTAATTCAATTAAAAATCGTTTTACAGAGATTATTATTTATTGAAACCTATCTGTACGAAAAAAACTTGATGTGAATTATATAATAATTTGATTTAATAATCTACTCTATCGTCCAACTGGATTAGACTCTGCGGATCTGGATTCACCAGAAATAATTATTTCCTCATAATATGCCTGATGGTGTACCAATTATTTTCTTGTTTGAACAATCGTCTTCGTCTTCGTAATACTCTTCACCCAATCAAATCCAGGCTAATCAAACAAACCGAAGACCCTCGAAGCCAGGGCGGACCACGTTCCGAGACCCTAATCTCTTGCCAATGTCAATCCTGGTGAAAAACGAGCAAGTTGATTTCCCGGAAAAATCCTACCACCGGACGACCCTCTCGAGGTCGATGGAGGGTGACGACGGTCTCTCGCTCTCAAAGAGGACCGGGCACTCGTCTCGGTCCGAATAAAACGTGGCTCGTTCGAAAGTCATCCCGTATCCTCGGCATACCCTTGTGTATCTTCCTTCGTGCGGCCGTTTCGCAAACGTTTCCACACACCGGCAAAGAGAAATCGAGACGGTCGATCCTTTCCAACGTGTCCTTTACCCGTCGCGATGGTTGCCTGCTGCGTGTAAGCCGACGTTCCCGTGGCTTAGCTTCTCTCCTAGTATATATACTCGAAAGCCTTTTACGTGGCTTTGTACCCACATCAACGAAGATCCGCGTGGACGCTGAATCTCTCACACTCTCGCTCTCTCGTCTGCCACTATATACAGTATTCACCGTTCGGCGATGCAGCGTAGTCGGGAAAACCGGGATTCTGCAGGGTTCACACGCGAGAACATTCTCGGCTCCCTCGATGGTGGCGACGGCGCGCGGCGTTCTAGCATCGTTCCGTGGGGATTATCGAGTTTCGGCGAGCGAGATGGCTGTCAGAGATGCGTTTCGAGTAAATTTGCAGAATGCCCAACGATTCGTACATACTCGGTTTTACCACCGGGACGCGATATTGACTTTTTAGATGAACAAACTTTAAAAAGAGCATCGGAACACGGTGGTAGCGGATAGTTTTCTTCGATGATTGGACTGACGTTTTAAACCGCGTATGTATGTCGGGACACGCGTTGCCCGTGACGCGGAATGGAGAGCGTGACATGGGAATGGATCCAGGTGCGATCCGTTTGCACGGGTAAAACGTTTCAACGATATGAAGTCGCGTATCGGCTGCAGACGACGCGTCCAGAAACAATGGGACGCATTATCCGCGAGAAAGGGTTAAGGAAAGCGCACAGGAATTTCGGTCATACATCACATGGAGAAATAACCGTTCCTTTTTTTTCGCGAGCCATTGTGGCGACCCGGGAACACGTGAAAAGAAATGTTGTGCACCTTTCTCGGGGAGCGAATAATTTTTCACGCGTCCCGCTTTGTTCGTTCCGGAGTCGTCTGTTCGTCACGGAAGAAACAGAAATATTACGTAGCTGTACAGTAGATTACAATTACTTAAAATGCAGGAAATCGTTGCTGGTAAAAATTAATTTAATTGGGTGGGAAACATTACCATCGATTTTATGAAGGTTCTCGATACAGGACATCATTCATCAATTTAAACTTTCGCAATTGATTTATTTCTTCACACGCTCGGATTTTCGTATTTCTTTGTAGACATATAATTGAAAACTTTTTATCAGCTTTGCAATTATCGTAGCCATTGTACGTTCCAAATCGAAATTTATTTGCCCGCGATCCATCTTCAGTTGATCCGTTTGCCGAAAGAGGATTACAGTTATTACGGGACTCGCATCTCGAACTTCCCTTTATTTCGAGATAAACGATGTCCGAGCCGATCGATCTATCCACTAATCGCGTCGCGTCGCTTCGGTTTCCGTCGGACCGGGTTTTGAACTCTTCTTTTAATCTTCGATAAAGTGGCCAGCTTGTCGTACAAGGGACAGCTCCGCTGCACTGGCCACCGGTGACGAAACGAGGATCGAAGCAAACCCGACGGTTCGCGTTAAAGGTGATTTATTTCCGTTTCCGTCCTCCTGGCAATCAGAGGAACACCTTGGGCAAAGAGGACCGATGGCGAAAATCGATCGGACGGTCCTTTTTATTTCCGAACTACGTAGTCGTTGAATTCTCCTCGTTTCAGAATAAATTGCCTCTTTGTACAGAGAGCATCCTGTGAAAATCGATGAGATCGTGTTTTAACGTACTCGTTCATTTTCAATCTCTTTGCTGTGTAGAAACAGCGGGACGCGTACGCTGAATTTATGAAACATATTTCTGAAATTCTGATAACAAAACCTGGACTGATTGGCCGCTGAAAAAGGCCACTGCGATTTACTAAAGTTGCTCACGAATTCTAACTTCTAGTATGTACGAATTATTTGCCGGTTTCCAATGGAAACGGAAGTTTAAAACTGAAAACGCAATAATGCGTGGGTGGATGAAAATGAGCAATACTGTGACGGGCTAATGAAGTAACTTTCCGCATTACTTGTATAATTCATCACGAGGAATCGCGAGGAATTTGGAATACCGGCGAAAAATAGTGAGGAAAGTAATTTGCGAAGAATGCCGCGAATTCCTGGAAGTTCGTATAAAAGTTTGACGCGGCCACAAATCGAATTAAGGCTTTCCGGACACGTTTCGCTATCAAAAATGTTTCGCGGTGCAGACCATTGTGTGAGATGAATATCTCGAAGATATTCATTCTGGTTTGGACGCGGCGGCATGCCAGATTCCGGCGTGAGTGCCTATAGCGACGATCGAATATCGAGGAGTCGACGTTGATTGATGGATCGAATCATCAGAATTCCTCGTTGACAGCTGCGAGGTTTGCTCTATGGGTGGTAGTTTGTTGACGGAGGGAAATGGTACAAAACTTTACTTTGAAATTTATCGACACGCCGCGAAACATTTTTCTTACAGAGGATTATTTTACAGTTTTCAATAATTGAAACGTACTTATTTTCAAAAATGATAAACTATTCCGTTCTCTAAACCTCGAAAAATTATTAATGCGTGCCTTTCGTACACCAGGTCTTTGATAATGTTATCGCGCGATATTTTAATAAAGTACTGAGCAACCTTATGGACGGCGTGCAAACTTTCCAAGGGTATCTGTCGTGCTCATTAATCCCGACATGTAACACGGTGTCGTTCCTTATCTCGATGATTAACGAGTACGAAACACGGTGGCACACACGTTTCCTTTTTCTTTACTCGCTTGTTCCTGCTCGTTTAACACGCGACGCGGAACGTTGTTTCAGCACTGTTTACGCGTTCGCCCGACATCACTGTGGCCGCATAATAATTTTCTCGTCAATTATATAACGCTGCTTGCTTATTCGAGCAACACGATTGTACGACCGTAAGATAGTCAGGTAGACGGAAGAGTTACGTGTTGTTCGGCGAATGTTCTTTGTCTTAACTTAGCATTCGTTGGAAATGTTTGAATCGCATGTCGACAATTATGTATAATTTTTAATTTAGTATGCAGAGGGCGAGTGAAAATAATCTGTCTATACACAAGACATGAATCTAAAAACTACAAAAACTAATGGGACACAGATAGCAGTTTTTTAATACTTTTATCGGAAATAAAATTTGCACATTAGAGACAAGAACGTCTCGTGTCGGACAACCATAATCCTTACCATCCTTTGAGAATTTCGAGAGTCCTCAAGACATTCCCAGAGCTCATCGATGTTGCACGAATTTCTCGCTGGTTCCACTATCGCGATCAGACCGAGCCCGTATTATTCCAGAGGAACTCGAGGTTTAATGCGAAATTCAACGACGACATCGAATCGAAATACACACCCGAAACGCGTAGTTTGACCCGGGCTACTATCCAGCGAACCTAAGTGTAAACCCTAAAGTACACTCGTGTTCATAAGTCTTAGGACATTGCTAAGTGTTTATTGATTATTATAAAATCTTACAGATACTCAAAATTACTAGCCATCAAATATTATCTTCTTTGAAAGATGATAGTTGTAACCACATAAAAAATCATAAATAGTTTCAATAAAATTGTACTTCTAATTAATTTATGTAATTTATTTGCTCATTTTTATAACATTTCATTCGGTTTTACAATACGTCCTAATGGGAGACTTATGGACGACGATCTAGATTCCGAGTAAGAGGAAGCTTTGAATAGACAGTATACGCGCACGAATATAAGCGGGTTCGTAAAGCAGCGGTTAGATGCGTGCACTTCGGTATGTACAAGCTGCATTAAAACCGCAACTTCGCTGTTCGCCGGCCGTTTTCGATTACCGAGCCACGAAACGTGTGTTCGTGTACGTGCGCATTCTCCCGCGCACGCATGCACGCACGCATGGAGCTCGAAGATATTTACGATCTGCGGCTTGTGGCATATCGATTCGTATTCCGCTAGGTGTTAACATCCGGTCTGTAAACGAATCGATGCAACACACGCCCTTTAGGCGCAATCTGCGATTGTCGCTGACCTGGAAATACCGGACGACCGATATTAATGCGTCACCCTCTGATCATCGCGAATCCCGTTGAAACTCGACTGCTCCGTGGTTTCCCGATGTTCGTCTCTTTCTGCGATTTAGGAGCGTTTTTGCCAAGATGACTAACGAAACTTTTCGTTTTATTCTCGCTCTTAAGGAGAATATTTTCCCGAAAGGATTAAGTGACGTGTCTTTGAACCATCAATTATGTCAATGCTTCCAATCATTATCGGTTTGAAAGCGTTGTTCATCATGTCAAATTCATGAATGCCGCTCGACGTAGTACCCGGGGTAGCGTAAATTGAATTCGTGGATCGCGTGCGCGTGGTCGGGACAAAGGTTCGTCGTCGTGCTTAATCCAAACGGCGACGTCAGAGGAGGAAAAAAAGGGAACGGAACGCGGGACAAAGGATCGCGTACGACTCCTCGGGACGGGAATGGAAGGGATGGTAATTATAGAAACTGCCCGACTCTGCCGGGAACGTCTTGCCATTCTCCCGGTAATTGCGTCGTATCGCTCGCGGAAAAACAGAGCGAGCAAGAAAAACAGTTGGTGGGAATGAAAAGAAATAGGGACGAAAAGACGGATGGGGGAGAAAAGGAGCCAAACACTGGTTCTGAGAACCGCTGTCCTTTTTCGTCTTCGTTTGATGTCTCCGTCCACCGTTTACCAGAACTTTGAATGAATTCCTTGTCCCTCTTACGCTGCGCCCCGCGACGCACCAATGGACCGCGAGAATTATGAAACCGCGTATTTCACCTCCGTCGCGTCGCAAATTGCGCGACACTATAGTGTCGTTAGCTTAAATCTCCCTCGCCGCATCCTCTTGTCTCTCGTTGTCGCCAACGCTATCCATATTCAGACTAAGTAGGACTTAATATGTACCGAAATATTCAAATTCTCGTATAGTCATAATAATTAACTACAATAATTATTATCGACAGATTACAAAGAATGGGTGAGACTCGCTTCAGTCTTTATCTATTGTACATATAAAGAATAACAACGAGGAATTTTGCTTGTAGCGAAGTATCGAACGAATGGGATGAGGATGAATGCAGGGGAAGAGAAAAATCGAATACGAGGGCGCGTAAAGCGATCGAAGAATTGATAAAGCGTCGGGCGATTTCTTTTCCTCGTTTCCGTTCGTTCGTTGTTCGAAGAGGAGTGGGAGTTTGCACGTTGAAAAGAAATCGTCAGACAGCCGAGTTCAATTTTCACGAGTCAGAATTTCGTAAAACTCCTGGGTATCAATTTAAAGCCGAGCGGAATCGAACGAACCGAACGTGGGGGGAGGAGGGGTAACATGTAACGGAGGGGAAGGAAAAAAAACGACTCTCCGACAGGGTTGGCGATGGTGCAGCAGCGCCTCGAATATTGACTGTACTTAGGGGAATAAATCTGAGTTTCGAAATCCTACGTGTTGCGCTCCTGCGAACGCTCGCTCCGCTGATCCCGAGGGGGTAGCCATGCATTCAAATGAACTGCAAACAGGATATCGAAGGTATCGTGAAACAGTGGCGCTAAGGCGCAGAGAGCCGGGTCGGGAATAACGGATGAAGGAAGAATAGAAATGAAGGAAACGGCGAGACGGCAGGATCGAGGACGAAGGGATGAAGAACGATATTGGCGGGATGAAATTTTTTATGATAAGAGGACCGTAACTCCGGACACATGACGGTATCTCAAAATCTTGCGATCAAATTTTAATAATAAATGAACAGTCTCGCCATCCTTCGTTGGAAATGCAATTCAAATAAATAGGTAGGCGGTAGATTTTATAACTGGAATGCAGCGAGGGTCGTTGAGATGCGAGGAATTGATGCAGATGGAAATCAGAAGGAAACGGGGCGAGCTTTGAATAAGGGGTGGCAGGAGTGAAAAGAAGATAAAGTTGGTCTGAATGAAGAGGAGATACAGGTGGGCAGGATAAACGAGAAATCGATAGAGGTCGTAGAAGGTGAGATGCGGCGAAAGGTAAGAAATGAGGGAAACGAATTTCGTTTCAGAGATATTCTGGCCGACGTCTTAGGGAGGATGCCGGGCTCTTCTATGAAACGTAGACGTTGCTTGATCTTCCCGATGAAAGATTTACAGGACGAATCGCGCCGGGCACCCGAGTCCGAGTTGCGAACACAAACGGGAGTTGTTGCCCTTTGGAGTTTCGTGCCTCTGGAACTGTTTTGCAATTTAGTGAAGCATCTGCAAGCCGATCTCGAATGCCTCGCATTTACTCTGTGCACAAACGGGAATGCAGTATCAAAGAAACGATTAAATACCGTTATACCAAATTAAATTGGATTCGCGGTCCGTTTGTTTTTCACAGTATCGTTTTTAATACTGATACGTCGATACCGATTTCGCTATCATCGTTTATTAGAACTGTATCTGCAAGTGATGGTGCGTATATCGTGTGTCTCTGTCTACATTTATAAAAAATACTTTGTAAAATTTAATTTGGAAGTACGGATAAAACGAAACTCATAAAACATGTAGAGCTCCAGATGTTTCGAAGTATTCATCGAACTTTTCTCAAATGTTACCGCCGTCTGCAATGACGTTTGAATTCGCAGCAGTTAATGTCTACCTTTGGGCTTTGATCAACCACGTGGACGTTTCTGCTTCGATTCGTATTCAATTCCGATATGAATAATGAGATATCAGCTCGAGATAGCACCGCACTCCGCTTTCCAAGTTGGTATTAGTCGTAAATTCCGGAAGAATTTCTGCTTCATTACGCGAACAGGTTAAAGCTAAATTCAACGGCGACCGGCGCGTTTCCGGCCGCGGGAAACGTGACGCGAACGCGCGCCAGTGCACGTTTGCTTCCCCCTGGCTACGTAACGCATTATCACGGAGATGAACCCGACAGGGGACCTTATTTATGCGGCAGCGAGGCTGATTTATCACGGCTGGAATCGGAACGGGAAGACGATTAAATTCTCACGTTCCTCCCATGCCGGTACGTAAAAAAAGTTCGGCAAGAGTATTAAAAAAACATTTCGTTTTGGCGACCTCACGACTTGGTCGCTCGCTTGATTCGCCATTAACGAACAGCTGACAGAAGTGGCGCAAGATTTTCTTGCGCTTCGACCCCCGCGGAAGTGCACCAAGTTGCATTTAAATGCCTTATTTTCTGTGCAATTTACGCCCGGTTCGTTCCCACGTCCATTGTTGCGCCCTTTTCTGCCGCGGAAAATGGACCTCCATTACCTGTAGTTCGAATACTCTTTTTAGTTTATTTTACTCTCTGTCTCTATCCTTTCACCTCCTTTTTTCAACCCTTTGCCTTATGATCCTCCTTTGTGCCGACTCCCATTGTTTATTTCTGACATTTTTTTCTCAACCATTTATTGCATAATAATCCGTATCAAGAACCTGATTAATGGAACTGCTTTATTTAAGTTTTTCCATTTTCAGGATTCAAAAGAAAATATTCGTTTAACGTTTGGAAAATTCTTACTCCTTGAAATCTTTTCTCCTTCCTTCTAGTTCAAGGCTGATCTTATAAATCTTGTCAGGACACTGGGGTTGACATGAAAGAAATTTCGATGTTGTGTGATACGACGGTCGCAATAAAGGAGCGAATAAACGAAAGATAGAGGTCGGATCACCCGCGTCGGCTTCCAACCGCGCCGGTGCTTTATGGCGGGCCATCTTCTAATGTAATTTCGTTTGCGAATCCCAAAGGTGGACGGTGTGAACGAATTAGATCAGCGCTGATCTGCCGACTGTGTCTCATGCAATTTTGTTTGATTTTCTATTGCGGGAAAGAAGCTTTATCAAAACCTGTTTTAAAATTGAATTTAAGCTGCCGCAACTTCGCCCCTTATACTTCAGTTTGAAAGCTACGTTTCGACAGAGATATTGATTATATTGACTCAGCAGAAAAAACATTAGTTTTAAAATTCAACGCACTTCCTGTGTACTACTACTGTGTATTTGCGCTTTACTCTAAACTATTGAAGCATCGCAAACATAGAAAAACACAAGTGCAGTCAGAAGCGAGCGGAGCGGTATTTCATATTGACAAAAATATTTTCGATCGAGAAACAAAAATAAGCGAGAAGAGAATCGGGAAGTCTCTGGGCAATAATTCCACGATCGAACAGTGCGGCCGTTCTTTAGTTTTTCCGTGACCGACACGACCCTTCTTTCCACAAACATTCCAATAAATTTATTCCGTCCCTCTCTCGGCGGCTGGATTATTTTTATCCGTAGTCCCGGATAAATAAACCGCCATTCGATTAAACGGATCCGATTCATAATTAAAGTTACTAAGCCGCTTAATGAAATTCGATAATTTCTCGGCTGATTGCTAAATTTACCGCAGTACGATATGAATCGCGAAATGGGGTTACCACATTTTATTTGTCTGGATAAAACCGGCAAATTCTACTTACTCACCCGAGTTCTCAGTTTTCACGCCAGATTAAGAAGTATGGAGCCATTCTTCTTGTCCGATCAGGAATAATTTTTCCCTTTGGGTAACCCGAAACGGGGTCATTCTGCTCGGCTGACCATGCCAGTCTGGTTCCACTTGTCCCCTTGTTCAAGAATCATTTTTCATGGCTGAGACTACATACGAGCTTAGCTTCTTTGTCTCACCCAAGTAGTCTTACAAATTGATTTCCCGTACTAATATTCTACTAATTCACTTTGTACGAACCTTTATAATATCATTTTTATCCCGGTATTTTATCTTCCCAAATCTTTATCTCGCTCTATTTGACGTCACAAATTTTAACGCGCCGTTTAACACCCATTATTTTATGAACGTTACCAAGTTATCGCGTTACCCGTATTATGGATTAATAAACTAGCCGATAATCCACTCGATCTCGGTAATAGAGCATAAGTATCGATAATCAGATGAAACGGCCGCGAAACGACAAACTCTATATCGCGGAACGCGTTAACTATGCGTTAAACAGACTAACTTATCGTTACTAACCAACTTAATCGCACGTGAAACGGTGCGAACCAGATATACTGACGTCCCATTTGCCTTGAAATTACAATAAGATCCGATTATTTAGTTACACGTTGGATAATCAATTAATACTCAAACGGTCATTGACATTTCGAATAAAAATAATAGTAAGTCGTACTGGTGTCAAGCTTGCAATACTTCTTTCGGTAAATCACCAATAGTTTCAATAAAATTTTATTTCAACTGAGAGAATATAACCAATTTTCAACAAATATGAACACTGCTCTTGTCAATTCTTTATCATCGTAAAAATCTGACAAATTTTTATTTGCTTATTAATATCGTCGTATCATCATTTCATTCGGAAATACATATTACAGAATCCACTAGTATTCATGAGCCGAGCTTTACATTACTAATGAACCGAGTTTAATTAGTAAGTTTTATGATAATTTTCTATTGTGGCCGATGCGTAGGCGCAGGAGAACTCGTGATCGTGTCTCACGCTCTGTCGTGCGCGAGCTCTATCCGAGGACTATAGCTAATTGTTCGTGTTCCTGGCTAGTTTGGAACTCGTTACGGGTTTAAGCAAACGGAGAAGTACCAGTTCGGAAATTTCTCTCAGTTGAATACTATCATACAGTCCATTCAGGAAGAAGTTTCGAGCTAACCACGATTATCTTACTTTGCTGTGTTCTCAACCAAAATCTTATTGCCCATAACTTTAATGTCGCCATAAATTTAATACTTCATTTCCTAAGTGAAACTGTGCCACGTGAAATAGTATTACGTGCGCGAGTATCGTATAAAGCAAAGTGTTAAGACAGTTATTAGCTTTTCTTGAAAAGTATTTGTTTCCGGCGTCGCACCGATCATCAGATATCGAGACCGATAAAGGAAACGACGAGAACTCCCGTTCGGCGAACGCGGTAGACGCGCAAAAGTGGAGGGCATAGGAAACTCCGTGTCATAAATATACAGTCGCAAACGGCGGATCGCCATTGCGGGTAAGTCTACAGCGCGGTTACAGACCAAAGTAGAAACTGTCGAGATTCAAATCCGCGTGAAGGCTTCCCCGGGAATTTCTTTCGAGTCGTTAGGAACGGATCTTTCCCTATTCTTTTCTCCTTTCGCTTCGCGAACGACTACGATTGCCTCGAAAGCCGGTTGCACGGAAGAATAGGTTCCGCAAATGTTCACGCATATATTTCTTGCTTACGATTATGGGAATTATGGGCTTTTTGGGAAAACGGTTATCAGAGATCGGATACAGAATCGTCTCCCAGTTTCCTTGACTTTCGTATGAAATTCGGGGACATTCAAATCCACTGTCATTTGTGAACAAAAGATTAATATTGATTGTGCTGGCAATTTTGCCAAATATCGTTTTAATCGAGTCTGAGGCATTATTTAATTAATGCGAGGCGGAATTGTCCGCGTGATGAGCGAGGGCTATTATTAAAATAGGCCAGAGCTATGGTTTTGATAAAGCGATCAATCCTGCGGCCTTTATGATGCTTTAACTTCCGCTAGCGTTGTCTTTGTCACCGTGATTGTTTTAAATGCCCATCGGCTACTACAATAAGGCAACATATAATAATGGAACATGAGTTAATGACACCATTAATATTTGATCGTTGAATAACATTTTATCATTAAATTTCTGTAAATTTCATTTTACTCGTTAAATACATATCAGTAGTATTTAATGCTGGGTAATACGATACCGCTAACCTTTTCCATTTACAATTGCCAACCGTGAATACCTCGAAGGAAAGCGAACGAATACATCCCGGGGAACCGTATCTGCGGCATGCTCTTATTAGCATATATCAAAGGCGCGCCAATTCAATTAGCTTAATTACCCAGTCTCGAAACGGGTGAAACTCTCTTAAGACAGATAGTAGTAGTGAGAAGGTCTGTTAGACGTAATGTATATATCTAATCGTATCGCGTAAGCGAAACTGTCTATTTAAATCAGACACTAACTCCCTAAAGAGTGACGTCACATGACATTCTCCGTTTGTAAAGCTGTACCCAAATCTCTCTGAATCTCTCTAATTTCGTCGAACTCCCATTAAAAGGAACTGGCTTTAATCGTTGTTGCATCACGTTGTTCAAATTTAAAACAAGATTTTTCTTCTGCTTTCTACCTTCGTTTGGTAACTTCATTTAAGGATGTTTTGGCTATACAGTAAATC
>NW_017177240.1:358899-424047 GCF_001652005.2 Ceratina calcarata
AGCATTTTTCGCAATTTTGAAAGAAAAAATTTTTCGTCAGCGTCAATACTTAATTGGATATTTCCTTCTATACTTTTTAGCACGTAGCTATTTATTATTAGCATTATTCTTCCGACGTCTGATTTCTTTTTAATCATAGGAAATGCGTTTTTGTAAGGTACATATACTTTTGGGATTTACTGTATAGCCAATACATCCTTAACTTCGCGTTGCAAATGTGTTTTTGTCGAACGTGTCGTGCGAACGGACGTGTAACATCGATAAATCATGCTCCCCTTCGAGCCAGTCCATGCGAATTTCATGTTCCATCTGAGTAACAGCATACTTCGTGTGCAGCTGCGTGCGTTTTACCTAATTAGAATTTATAAATGCTAGAGAGCTCGCGAGATTGTTCATCGTTAATACGATACGCTATTCGAATTCTCGACACTAAAAATAACTTTCATGTTTTATATAAGAAGATTATCAGGCTTTGCTCTAATCCCGAAATTATCATTAATATCTTAAACGATGTTGCATACGAAAATGTGGTACTGATTTTCTAGGTCGTACCTCGACTAGGTATCGAGCCTCGAGAAGGCGTACAGAGAATTGCTCCGTGAAGGTACAAATGCGTTCGCCTCTATCTCGTTATACGCGCAGGGATATCGGCTCCGGGGTAGTTTACTCTCTCTCTCTCTCTCTCTCTCTCTCGACTTTTCCTCCGCGCATCAGTACTCTCTTTTGCTCTCTGTCTTTTTACCTCTTGGCAGAAGCTGCTCCATTGGCCACGCGAATGCAACCGGGTAATTCCGGTGCGATTCATCAGAGGTGAAAGCTCTAGTGTGAATAGAGCGGGGAGTGTTGAAAAACCGGGGGGAGGGGGCGAAGCGATGGGCTTAGATGGATACGGGAAAGGGAGGCAGCGAGGTGAGGGCGGTCGGAGCATCGGTGAAAAGGGGGTCAGACAACGAGGAAAATGAAAAACGGTACATCGAAAATAAATGCGCAGCAAAGAGAATATCTACCGGAAACCGGTCCCACGTGAATTGCGGCTATTCTTTGTGCCGCACGCATGCGGAAAACGGTAGCAGCCCTCGCGGGCTACTCTTCATAGTCCGGCGGAAAAATGGCCGCATAAATGACCATTGTCTTGTTGCGGTTACCGGGAAATTGCCCGGAACAAGCGGCCGTCGGCCATTTTTTTCGCTCGTCCTGCTAGTTTGATAATCCAGCGCTAGAACGACGCGGAACGTTAACTCAATAAACATTTTCGTTTCTGCATTTCAATCTTCTCTTTCCATGTTTTTTCTTTTTGTTACGGTAGCAGAGCGGGAATATGATTATGAGAACTCGTAAATATGCAACAACGACATGTTCGTTAGTCCACGTGGACAAACGAGAGAGTTAATTTTCTCCATAGCGAAGAGAATAAGAAAAATGAACAGAGTTAACTGTTTTTTATGATGTCATTCGAATTTGCATGTAGTAACCGGCCGTATAAGTGGACAGTGTAATGGATTTTTGCAGTTCTTCCATTGTGCGCATAATTTTTGCTCCTCGTCGTAATAGGAGCTACAGCGGGAAGCAGGATGCAGCTCCTCTTTAATAAATCTTCAATCCATCGACGACTTCCGGTCGTAATGTAGCATGCCTCCGCGACGCAACATCCGCATACTCTCTGTTTATTATCCGGCTAAGCGAAGCAAAGAATCCAAGAACGGACGGTCCTCGCAGCGCGACGCACGATTTAATTCGCACAATTTTTATCGTCATCGTGAACCATTTACTGATGGAATTAAATTGCTCTCGCGTGTAACAGACTCATCCCATTTCCGGCGAAAACATCTCCAATCTCTTGTAAATTACTCTGACTGTTCCTCTTTTTTTTTTTATCCACCGAGAAGGGAACGAGCGTTTTATCGGGCTATTGTATTCTCGTAAGCGAACATCGTAAAACATTTTATGAAAAGGTGTTCCGTGTTGCGTGTTCACGTAATTTGTATCGCACGATTTTAACTCTATTCGCGTTGCGTTCAAACACGAGGTCTCCAGTTGTTCTGCACTTTTAGTACAAAATTGTTCATCGTTTAATACGGCTTTTTATCATTCATTGAAAAAAGTATATCGAAAATTCTGGGTACCATCATTGAGCTCTATAATTAGCTCGCGAATGAACAGCAGGAATGAAGGAGAGTGGCGACGATGCTCCAAGGATGAAGGACGTTAATAAGACATATTATTTTTTTTCTTCCTACTACCTGTTCCTCTAATCTCGTAGTGTTAAATTCATTATACATACTGTGATAAATAACAATAAAATACATCTAGAAAGAGACAGCATGTCTTAGTTTCAGTTATTATAAAACTGAATGAATATCATATCCTAAATTTAAGAAGTGTGGGTTAGAAATGAGAAAAGAAGCTTCGTACATTTCTCAGTCGTGTCCCGGACATCAAAACTTTGTTCGTCGACCGCAGATATCAAAGATAGCCACGTCCGACCAACAATCTTTTGAATTCGAACTTGGTTCATATTTCTTTGAACTCAAATTGGCGTCAGTCCTGGTTTTTGTTCCCCCGGTCGGGCTCATCGAGTCCAACTTCCGTGGACAAAGTACCCAGTTCCGGAGGGTCCTAAGAAGGAAGCGCGACAAAGGTCGATGAAAGAAAACACAGTTGCGAGGGAGGCAAAGTTGCCCGTGTAAACGTTGGAAAAACGAGAACGCGGGTTGTGCGCGACGGTGTATTGTCCAAGAGAGGAAAGTAATAAAGGAAGAGAAGGAGTTGGCGCACGGCGCAACTCGGTGTGGCGTCGTGTTCGTTGCAGCCCCCACCGTGTTACGCTATCCGGAAACTAGCTGACTCGGTTGCGGTGCGTTTAAATCTTGGCAATGGGCTTTGCCCGACTACCACTATTTTCCTGGCCACTTTATTACATGGAATGCTGTGGGAGCTCGTTAGGGAAAGCTTCATCCAGTCGTCTCCATCTACGCCCAAACGATGACTCACCCTCCTGAATTACCTAAGCCATCTTTCTCGGACATCTCGGGTACCAGACAAACTTAATTGTAATCTCGTAATTATAATTGCCCAAAATTGCTGTCGTCGCCGTCTGGCGGAGTTAACGAAGTCCGTCTGCGTTGACCGCCACCCGTAATTTCGCCCGAAGTAACGCCGAGGTGCGACGATCCGAGGGATTAAGTAGACTGAAACGTATCTTCCTGAAAACCATTATCTTATTCTTTGTTATCGTGCTGATATCTTCAATTGATTCTTTGTCAGAGATAATATCAATTGTTAATTAATTCCAAATTTTGACAATTTATACATATTTAAATTTCGAACATACGCGTTAATGATCCATAATATTGTGTAAATTAGTATCGTTCGGAAAGTTACGCGTATATCGACGCGAAGGTGGAATTCTTGGCAAACAATTAATTCACCCACGGGTCTGTGGCTTACCAAACTGTCACCTGTTTCAGTCGGCGCATACCTATACGTAGCCATCGATCGTCTAACTGAAGGTGCACACACGCGCGTGGTTACCCGTGAACACCCGTAAATGGTAACGATCTCTGTTGACGTCTGTTTCACGCTTAAGTTAATAGTTGGAACGTCTAATGGCACATTTGCACAATTCAACGTATCCAAATTTTTATCTCAAATTCTCTCAATGTTCACTGACGTGGATCGTGTTGGACATATCGAAATTCAAACGAAACAGTACAGAGTTCGTCGTACGTTTTAATAAAAAAGAAGACGAGACATAAAATAGAAATGGGCTTTGTCTCCCCCTCAACAGAAACAGAAGTGTCGGACAAGCAGAGGAAGACAAAAAACAAATAAACGTCTAACAGTTTTTGTCGGTTAAAACTTGAACAGTCCAAGTCCAGGTTCTCTCACGCGAATAAAACTGTACGAGCGGTCTTCGACTTTTATGGGATATAATATCGTTTGGACCGATCACGCGTAACTATAGCTGCAGATACCGCGCGTCACCGGCTCTGAAAGTTTGATCGCCGCTCGTTATTTCATTTTCCGATTTTCCAGCCGGCCGGGCAACCTTCTGATAATAGAATCCACGGCCGGTAAACGGGGTCAAAGGCGATCCTCAACCCCATTGCACCACGGCACCGCATTGCCTTTTCCAACGATTTCCTCTTTTAATGAATTTTCATGATCTCGCACCGCGAAACCATTGAACATCTTTTTCCCGACGAACGCCCCACGACCCGATTATTCGACGACACGACGATTATTCTTTTATATAAAAATTAGTTTATATTAAATTTTTCTTATATGCTTTACCCGAAAGTTTCAAATTGAAACTTCATATTCTTGAAACAGAGAAAGGCGAATATCCCACGGGTAATATTTCTCTTAAGAAAGTTATATTTTCCTTGCGACCGGAGAAGCATATGTATAACCGTTTTCACGAGACTGTCCGTGTTCTTCAAATAAGGAAACGTCAAGAGGACTGTGTGCACACTATAACCAAGAACTCTATACAGATTCATAGAGGCATGCAGAATAGATCGTGCTCTGCCGTGGTTACGGTACGCTATTTTATCTTCTGCAATTTCGGTTAAGATGCTTTGCATGCTGATCAGGCAAGATCATATCCCACGTATCTATGTAAACAGAGAAACCACGTTTCCACTTGTTTGATCGAAACAGTATTATGCTATTTATTCCACCAGCGCTGGTTTCGTCTGACAAGAACCAGTTTTATTTGATAGATTTCTATTGTAGGTTGTCGGATAAAATATACTACTTATCGTAACGAGAGTCGTATTTTATTCCACGTGTTTGGCTTCGTTCCCCAAGTCGTTTCTAAAAACAATTCTATTTCCACTAGTGTAGCCACGCTGGATTCCATTACACTCGTCCGGTTAGGACGTCTTCTATTTCACTTGCTTGGCCGAGGACAATCTCATTTGACCCGTCCGACCAGAGAACGACCCCTTCTACTTGTATCGTGCGTAATAGACCTCCACTTATCTTGTATCACTGACATGGAAATTGTTACTCCAACCATTTACTTTTCCATTCAATTAACTAAATTCAAATTCCTACAAGATTGTAAAAGATCGAAACTGTTAATATTCATTAAAAATGAAATATACTATTCATCCAATAATTCCTCATTCATCCTTATACAGTTTTTCATATTTTATCCAAAGAATTGCAAATATAATTGAATGTTCTCGAGCCGCACTACTGTTTAAACATAATATCATGTAAATTTCGCTCAACGTTCGATACGGAATGAATAATAAAGTATCCCTTATATCAACGCTGCGCAGTGGGCCCACCCCAGTTAGAATCGAATAAATTCGTATTCCGCGGCTTCCGGGACTCGTGATTCCTCGGGTTGAACGAAATCCAAGAATCGTGCATGTAAATCAGCGACTGCATAAGAGAAAGCTCCCGTCCGCCGTGCCTTGTGGCTCGTGGGTATATAAGAGATACGTGGAATACCTTCGCAGACTTTTCTTCTCACGAAAAATCGGTAGCATCGCTTTCAAAGCTGCCGATCGATTCCAAAGTAAAGATCAGACTTGATTGCGCGATAGCGCATCGACGTGTCATGTCATTCCTTTTCCCCTCTGGCAACTTTAGTGCCACCTTAGTGAATCGACGTTCTCCTCTAGTCTAATCCTGTCCCATCGGAGGTCTCTTTAAATTTGATCGAATGTTCGATATTTAATCCCTTCATACTATAAAAAAGTACTGGCTATGCAGATGCGAAATAAATTCTTACTGTAGTTATACTGTTTATGCTTCAAGTAATTTAACTGGTAATCCTTGCCTGGAAACGAACTCTGGTATCGTATTGATCTTTATTATTAGTTCTCGGCGACGTTGTAAAGTTTTACACCTGCGATAAAATCTTAAGGCGAACTATGGGATTCCGTACGACATGACGCGACATCTTGTACGCGATACGAAGTTACTACGCGATGGATCATTAACTTTTATAGAAAAATATTTGATAAACTTGCTACGGATTTCGTGCATTTACAGAAAAGTTGTAAGCATAGAAAATGTTAAAATGTATAAAATGTCTTATTTGGACTTTGATTTACAAATTGACATCACGTTTTATTTTAATGCCAATAAATCGTAATAGTGAAATAATTAATCGTCCAACGAGCAGAAATTCATGTCCTACCTCGCGAACATCGTCGGATATAAATAGTCGCCAGTTCTTCGCGTCATAAATCTTCAATTCTCATACCGTTTCCGCAACGTTTCTTGCCGGTGGTTTTTGATCGATTTCCCTCGTATCAAAGCAAAACACGTTTTCCGCTGTACATTAAAAGATTATAAATCAACGCGAGGAGAACCGTGAACGTCGAGCCGTTGACCGCGTGTACGAAATTTTCGAACGAGGATTCCGCGACGTGAACGCAGTTTCCTCGACGATTTTCCATTCGCGGTCTACATCTCAATGGATTCTTTTATGCGGAACACAACAAAGCACGTCGAGGCAATATCGGTACGTGTCGCTCGACGCTAACGGGCCGAGTATTATAAGAGGTCGACGATGGGATAGGAGGCAAGGGTTGAAACCCCCCTTGGAGGGTGACGCGACAAGGAGGGAGTGTCACCGTGGTAAGAACGACGCGGTTGAACGAACCAGACAAGGAAAAATGCACCGATAGCAGGAGATTTATGCAGGCCTCCACCGGCTAAAGAACTTTCGAATACCGATCGTAAGTTTTTTCCCTTAAAATGCGCTGTTACGAGATTACGTGAAACTGCTCTACCCCGAATTGGAAGTTCACAATTTCTCCAGTCTACCATTCTTCAGGGAAAAATGTTTTATTTGGTTAAGTAAAGATAACAAATAATAGGTCATTAAACCGAACACGCTTCAATACGTGTTATATATAATATACATATAGACTGGTTTAATGAAAATTTTAGTCAAGAAATCTATATTCGTGCGCTTAAAGAGAAAGAAACGACAGAATTATCCGATGAATCTAATGGTACGAGAAATCGAGACGGAAAACTCGTAGAGGGAAGCCTGTTTCGTGCGAGTAAACATTCGCGGGTACAAGAACGGTGTTTGATTCGATTTTGCCCGGGAAATCTAGTTGACTCTGGCCATTGAAACCACGCCACGGCACCGGGAAATGACTTCTCTCCGAGAAGGAAAACGTCGTACAATCGTGTCTGAACCGAGAATCTAACCCCGACGGCAGCGAAGTTCGTTCCTTCCCTTTCGTTTTTTTCTTTCTAATTTTACCTTTGCCGTTGGTTCACCTCGTTTGCGAAGCACTTCGCCCGCCGCCGGGATAAATACATACCGAAAATTCGCGGACGCACACGCGCCCGTGTCTACAGGTGTTTCCAGCTCGTCACCGTCGAACGTGTTTGCCCTGGTAAATTGGTGGGGATGCAAATGCATCGCGTTTTACACGCAAAATGAGAGTCGCGCGAAACGATAACGGTGACGCACCTCCTAACACAACCCTTTTTCCAAGGAAAATTTCACCTGAAATAAGAGTTCCCATATATGCGATGCAACCCAACGAGATTAATTCACAATGCTTGTTCCATTTAATCCATACCCTGGCATGTGGTTCACGAATGGAAGATTATCTTTATGTAAAATTTATGATTGTTACGTTGGAAATATCGATTTTAAAAGATACTTTTGTTCACTCTCCATTGTTTCATACAGTTCTACTGGAAATTTATGATGTTTGAATACACAATTGTGGATTAATAATTGAAACGGATCAGCGCATCAATAATGGTAATAAACTGTCGAGGAAATAAATGTTGCGACATTCGAAAGACGTTAAAAATCCGAGGATTTTCAAGATGCCAACTTGTCGAGCTTTCGTGCCGTCCAAAAAATGCTGAATTTCTGACGTCCCTCTTTGCCGGAAATCCGTGGAAAAACATGGTTGCCTGGTAAAAATTCCGCCCGCGTACACATTCTGTATAACAAAAACTCTCGACGACAACGAACGCTTCGAGTCGTTGTAGTAACGATGCTCGTTCTCGATGTATTCGGAGATTTTTACGTAAAATGTGCGTTGCAACCGTGCGTTAAGAAGCGTAGAGACGTGTGGAAAGGTCGGTACAGGAGGTAGGAGTGGACCGAGCACAAACGAAACCAGCGGCTAGGCCAGACAATGAGGACAAGAGGCATTATTGCAAATACGCCGAATACCTGGCAGCCTCGCGAAACCCGCAAAACCGAGGCGCCCACGCTCGCAAATCGTTCTGAGGATACTCGGATTGTGTAGCTCTATGTGCTTGCTGAACTGTGCTCTACGGTTCGTTTCGTATAATTATGTTGAAATACTCGGTCGATGAATGTGTATACCAGTTTAATTATGAATATTGTAGTATTGGAAATGGCCTCTTTGACGATTATATCCGTTATCTATTATCAAAATTAGTTCATGCTCGTTACCATATACTGTGATATGTGTTAGAACAGGTCGTGTAGAGCGTGAATTAAGACTGTGGAGTCGCAGATTGATCACCTCTCGATTTTTTATCAAATAAAATAAAATGCATTTTGACCGTTCAGTATTCAAAATACTGCACGTGCAATAAAATTTACAAAATTGTTTCCACTTTTTAAGGGCTCTACAATTTTTTTCTATGGGTATCAAATTTTAATAGAGATCGAATTGTCTTCAGAGTTATTTAAATTCTGACAGTAATACGATGGCAACGTCGACATTTTTTCTAGCCGGTGCAGGTGCGAAGGAAGTGGCGGAATTGTTTCCGGCATTTATTCCGGTCGCTTGTCACGAAATTCGCAGACCCTCGAACAAACCGAATCAGACGGCTGGTGGGTACGTGAAGTCAGCAGCAGGGATGCCATCGAGAAACGCCGAAAAGGCTTCGAGAGGCACGCGGCCCGGTATCCACCTGAGCTTTATAAGCTAGCCGCTGACTTAGCGATATTCCATACGCCAGAGAAGTGTCTGGGGAAGTTCCCGTGCTTCCTTTTTCCGTTTCTTGCCCGTTCTTTTTCTGCTCCTCGCAAGCCTTCCCCTTTCTGTTCTCAACGAGAGGAGGAGTGATAATCGACCGACAGGCTGTGAAGAGCCACTTTAATGCACTCTCTTTTTCTCTGACCGAAAATCAATTTTCAGTGATTTCTGCAGCTACTAGTCTAAATAGTCACCGCGTACGTAAATCGTTTCAACTGACTACCTTTATGATAAAAAGCAGAAGTGAAAAAGATTGTTTAAAAAACTGGATGGAATTTTAATCCACGTGTTCTAAGTTTCGTTTTAAACAGCGGAATACACAATGCGTGAATATTTGAATAAAGTCTACACGCTGATGGCGTTCATCATGAAAAATTCATTCGGATAGTTTTTTTTTCTGTAAAACGGAATTATTTATTTTCTCACGAGGCAAGCATCAACAAACGAACGGCTAGGTGTAAAGAATTTCATTTTTCGAGAGTGAACCGATAACGCCCTTTTCACACGGCGAAAAAATAAATGAAACTATTCATGAATAACGATCGAATCCAACTCAAAGGCTAAAGTGCAACGCCACGCTATTTTAACTATGCACTCTGCTGGAAGAAAGGGCAGGTTTATCTTTCGAATATAGGGGCTTGCGAACTTCGATTTTTAAACATGATCGATGAAATCTGTTTCGCGGTACCGCGTATGTACTTTCAAACCTATTCGAATCGGCTTTGAAAACGTAACTTTACGCCCCACTGCGAATAATCAGAGATTAGTGATGAAACGAAACCAATTGAAGTATTTGCTGTTACTATCAACTATGATTAGATTTTCAACAAATTTATCGCTTGAAACATTTTTCGCGACGACGAAAAGGATTTTGCAATAAACAATTTTATTTATTAATTAATTATTGACGCTAGCGAAAAAATTTTTAGACAGAAGTTTTTTAGGCACTGACGTTCTCTACAAGAATGATTTTATTTTTCAAAAAGTGAAAATCAATGACACGTTTTTACTGATCCTTCACTTTACCTTCATTTAACACCAAGTGCATTTGGGTATGAAAATCGTTAGAAATATCTTCACGCTTCATTCGTGAACCAATGGAATTTAATCAACCGGCAGTCCTCGAACTTTCAATCCTCGAACGGTGTGAACAAGAATTGTTTCACGATCCGTGATATTAAGTAACTACAGACGTAAAAGGCTACGGCCTGTTCACTCAATTATATTAATTAATGCGCTCGCGGGCGTAACTGCGAGGCAGCCAAATGATTCTCGTCGCGCCTAAGCGAGAAACGACCGAATCTCGTTATTCCGCGTTTAATCAACGCGCGATGCGATGTTTTTAACGCTCAAACGAGTTACGTGATTAACTGGATGCGAATAGAATCCGTCGCGTTGCCGCCAGCTCCGCTTCTAAATCGATTTAAAACCGCGACACGAACGCCCATTGTACGATCACTGCAAACGAATGCTCTAACTTGGTACTAAAGTATTTAGAATTAAGAGCGCTTGGTTACCGTTCCCCCAAAAAGTCTGATATTACAATTGAATAAAAATATCATTTTTTTGTTCAATTGAATTGGACGTAAACAATACCTGATATTAAACACTGGAATTTTTAAATTGTTAGGAATTCGCGAATTTATATAATTATTGAATAAACGATAACGGTGCTTCAATATTTATTCCAATGAATTTGTTATTTTCATTCCACTCCACAAAACATTTAATTCTATCAGAGAAGAACGCAGCGTAATATGTTAAACCAGAGCGGAGTAATTAATGGGAGGATAATAAAAAATTCACGTGTGAAAAGCAATGAGGCAATGTCACTGTACTCTTGACGCGACGTGAAATCAGACTGGTACAGTGATACATCGAGACGTATGAACTTCATAAAAGTTTTACGACTATTCTACGTTTACGATTGCTCGCCCAGATTGATTCGTTGCCGCGTTTTCCGACGCGACCCGGTAGTCCCGGACAAGATTTGTGGAATTACGATGCGTTATGCGAGGAAGAGTCGTGTAATCCCGACATCCGAAAGTAGTATTCGTCGTCAGGAACTTTTATCGCGAACCGAACTCGGCATGGGAATCCCCATAAAACATATTACGTTCCAAGATCGACCGATAAATTACTGTATTACGAGTGGCAAGACCTCGGGTATGGAATTATATCTTAATCCCTTGATTCCAAGCATCCAGAGGAAAAAGCTTTTATCGACTCCAGACAAATGGGATTTCGTGTATATGGAGACTCGCTCTTTTATTCTTATTGGAATTTCAAATGTGATCCCCTACAACTACTCCCCCTCCTGTTTGCATGAAATATTACGCGCTTCCGTTGCCCAGATTAGTCGGAAATAAATTTTAATATTAAACCGTATTAGGAGAATCAAGTTGTTGGAAAGAAATGGTTGAGGAAATATGTGGGAAAAATTTGTATAGTTCCTCGGGTACGAGGGAGGTGATAAGCTGGATGGAGTAAATGTTAATTAAATTTCTGACGGCTTCTAATTTCCTGCTGCAGCGATGGAGATAGATAAAAGGAACCGTTTAAATTAAAAGCGGTTTTTGTTCTAAGTTATTTAAGCGCCCTGATAGTCTTCTCGCGCGTAATAAACTTCGGAATGGGCCGTATTAATTAAATCGTGTTGAAACTAGGAGTTGTCTCAGAAGATGGCTGGTCCTTATTTTTCTTATAATCTCGGAGAACGAAATGTTTCGAACACATAATTCAAGGATTTCATTATAAATGTTTGATAAGGATTGTAAAACATTGAGTCTGCACATGTAGATTATTAATTAATTTAATGTGTACATTTACTCATCGAATTATGAAACAAAATTTAAATTGTACGGGTAGAAAGTTTTAGAGTTTACTGTCTTCAAGACGGGAGTACAGAGTTCCGTAACACCGAAGGGATTTTTTAACAGATTTCCATAAAAAGAGGAAAGAAAAGTTTACGAGCCCCTCGACTCCATCGCCGGATGAAAATTCTTTCCCCGGTCGATATCGTTCTTCTCTTCCCTTTAATTTGCGGTAACGGAAAATTGATAATGGAATAGGAACGAATGTACTTAGTCGATTCGAAATTCCCATCCTCCCCTCCCTCTATTATCCATTTAATAACGTCGAATGGAAGCGATCAATGCGCGCGTTCTGTGTGAAATAAAAAACTGTATTATGCACCGATCGATAACAGTTATCTCCTTTTTTTTTATCGTTTTACCTTTACCTCCTATAAAACGCGATGTCGCATTGGAATTATCTAAGGGATTAGATTCATCCGAATTGGAACGATAAGATTATTAGACTATCCTTCTTAGTGCCATTTATCATCATTCCATAATCCTCGCTTTTCCGTGACCGAAAAAGCAGATCTCATACGCCCACTTCTGCCTGGTGCCAGCTATCTTCGCTGCGCAGGGTATTTACTCGACGGAGGACAATTGTATTTTACTTGTCGGAGCAGCGGCACCCTCTTGCTACTTGTCGAGTCAGAGACATTCTACTTGAACGATCTACGACGACATTATCGTGCATGATAATATAGATTTCGACGAGGGGATGATAACTGCTATAAATCTTTAAGTAATGAAGAGGGACGTTCTTAGTTCAAAGAGAAGTGGTAAAGAACGCTGCTGATCAGACAATCAAACAACCGAGAGAATAAGAGTCAGGCAATGAGTATAAAGTAGTGAAGACAGTATATAATGTGTCAGACAACTCGCAGCCCGTCGCTTTTTCTAGCTCGAAATTACACAATTTCCAACACCTACTCTTATTTATGCAAATAGTGTCATTGCATTTCGAACGACGAAACGCAGAACCATTTCGCTTAAATTGAACACAATTTTAATTCCCCCAACATTGAAAGAATATTATTTGTATTTCATCGACAAACAACTTAATTTATTTTAATTTAATAATACATACAGAGGTAAATTTCATACATCTCTTTTCTGAATATTATATTTCCGTTTGTGAGGGTAGCCAGTAGCCAGCTCGATCAAGTCCTGTGCTAATTTAAATCATTTCGACTAAAACAAATGGTGCAATTGAACATTACAAACGGGTCTTTGTTACGTTGATAACAAATACATTGCGTGTACTCGCGACTGTGCAAATAGATCGGGACAAACAAATTTTCACTGGCGCGTCGAAGGTAACGTTTGGAAAAATATGTTTGCATACAATTTCAAATTGGGAGAATTAATTCATCGAAAATCGTCTGCCTGCTATTTCATGAATCGCGCTCAAAAAATATTCTCTGACAAACATCAATCCGTGCGTTTACGTAATTAACAAGGACCGACGTTTATTAAATTGTTATACGATGTAATTTGTCAGAAACTGCGTATGCAAACTTTATTAAATGCACTTCGATATTTCGTTCCACGATAATGAAAATTAAATCTGTCTATATTTGCACCGATAAAAAAGGCTGTAATTAATTTCAGTAGTACGCCGTAAGAGATTAATATGAAATTCCTTTGAAGATTATTAATGGCGAATTTTCGCATTGGTTCCAGTCACAATTGGACGGACCGAACTTTTAATGCGTCAAATTTATCGTTCCTAAATCGGCCAATCAGATGAATGAAATAACTGACCAGAACAGTATCTGCAAATCGTTGGCCATTTAAACGCTTTCAACTGTAAAATGTGGCCAAGCTTTCAGCTTTCAAGCCGCGAACATGCACTATCCCTCCGCTTTATCTCGAACGACAATGAACGAAATTACATGGGGAAAAAAATCGACGTTCTGTCGAGTATATTAAAGTTCATCGACGTTACAATTGCCTGTAAAGATTAATAGTGAAATTGAGTCTTTGAAAAATCCGATACGTTAAATTTAGTAGAGCGAATGGAGAATTGTTACAAGACGAGGTTCGAAGAGAAACTTATCTAGCCTTTATAAAGATGAAGGAGATAGAGGGTCCCGGTTTTTCGTTCCTAACTTCCGCCGAGCTTCTTTCCTCTCCTCATTTTTCTTCCTTCCCTGCTTCCGGCGAATGTGAATAAAGATTTCTCGGGACGAAATCGCAAAGACCTCGTAAAAGGATAATTACAGCAATCTCTTCTTCCGCAGGAAATGGCCGACGGTCGTCGTCGCGTTGAATTAACCGGCCTCCGGTTCGTGTTTACCAATAAATGAAGGAGCTGCGAAATGGACGCTTTCCCGCACTGGCCATTTGCATTGATGACTATTCCACTCCTGTGCATTTTACGATTCGCCCCTTGCCAGAACTTAAAGGCTGTACCTTTCCTCGTACATCCCTCTCCTGTCGGTTTCTAGGGAAGAATTCTCGTCAGGTTAATTACACGCGATAAAGATTTAAAAGAAACCCGAGAATTTATTCCTTCCATGGATCATAACTCTCTCCAATTTCCTTTTTCAAAAGGGAATGCCTTTTTGCATGCTTTTCATAGGAAAACAGACGATTCATCTTAATTCTACAATGAATTAAATCGTCCTAAGCAGTTTTTTCAAATTCTATCGGACTTTAAAGTCTATTTTAATATTATTAGAAAGTGTCTCTTAAAAATGGAAGTTACCAAAGAGCACAGAAACGCGAGTAGCTCTCGAAGTTGCAACGAGCAAGAAGCATTTTCTGCCACCGCCACGTGATTGTTCGCGCTCACGTTACCCCGACCTAATGATCGCCTCGCGATTCTATTCTCCGGCATCAGTTTACCAGAAACAAACTGAGTTAATGACTCCAAGTTCCGCGTTTCGCGCCGTCATTACCAATGCTCACAATTAGCGTGCTTCGATTCCTGCCGTCGTCGTCGTCGTGATTAATGGAAGCAACCGAGGATCTTCTTGCGATCGAGGCTTGCTCAATAGTAAGATATCGAGGGAACGCAATGCGACGCAACGCCGTGCCTGACATTTGATTTCCAGTTAATTAGTCTCCCGGCAGTGAGCCTTAATTTATACGTGGTTAACGTTTGATGCTCGACAGCGTGAAACAACATTTCTCTCTCCGTGTTCCCTCGTACTTCGTATACTAATTATTTCTACTTCTGTAATCGCGTGTAAACGTAGTGCTCATAATTACTGAATTCGAAAGTTCTGTGATTTCTTGTGACGGTTGCGCGCAGCTTTCACGCGAGTCGTATTTCTTATTTGGATTTCAAGCACACCAGTTTCGAAATCAACGTAATACACGACGACAGAACTTTCGTGTTTTTGCAGTATGTAAAACAAATACTGACCCGCAGCACCGTTGAGAAAATATTAATTTTCCTGCTAAGAAAACTAATAATAATTCTTTCGTAAAAAGAAAAAAAAAAACAGTTACAAAGAATTGTGATCTTTTGATATCTGAGTTATGAATGGCCAAGAAGAAAGATTTACCTCTCAAAAAAACGAATGGTATCTCTTTTGTGAGAAGAGATAGAGAGACGTAAAAAAATCTTTTAATACCTGCATTATGAATTTCCAGTACCAAGGATTTTCTCAGGTCTACACATTAAAGTTTAAAACTTCATTTTGGATTTGATTTAAATATTTTGCAAGGTGTTTAGAAATCGAGGAAAGTAGAGTAGCAATAAAATAGTAAAATGAGTTTACTTCGATACAACGACCCAGATTTCTTTTTAACCACAGTTTACTATTGAATGGATGCGGACATAAATAACGGGAAGAACGAAACGGTGGCTTCTTGCAAGTGTCGTATACACGCGAATGGTGCACTCGCGATGATTGGTAGGCGTGTCGGCGTTATAAAACGGAACGGCGTGCTGGAGGTTATTGGCGATGTAACCGATTATTGAATTCTACGAAATGAAACTTCGCGCGCCGAGTCGCTGCCCGTTTCTCGCGTTTATATCCGTTCCCGGGCCATCACGACCATACATATTGCGATTGCCCAGCCTCGAGGATCGATTGTTCTGGGGTTTGGGCTATCCGTGGTTTCGCGTTTCATTCGGTGCGAAACAGTTTCCGAAATTCGTTCCTCGCCCGCTACCGGAACAAGAAGTTTAATCTTTATTCCCTTCTGAATTTGCCTGTGGTTGACGTGAAAAATTCGGCCACCTGGAAAACTTATTGCCCGAACCGAAAACTTTTTTTTTATAACAAAATCCTGTCATGTGAACACGGCAGTCTATCCAGAAGACGAACAAATATTTTTCGAAGCGAGAAATAAAAAACATGCTTGATTCAGTTTTATTGAAAGTATCTAATATAGAGTAACAGCTTAAATATTCCGATGGAATGTTTGCTCCCACATCTTGGCCCTCGAACGTGTCGTTCAATTTTGCTTACCGCGCAACAGCCATGTTTCCTACTTAATTAATTCCCTCGTAGAGCGCGAACACGGTCGCGTCGTCGCGGGCGTACGAGCGTAGAACATTTTGCGAATCGCCGCGAGAAGGGGTCGCGTTTCATCGTTCGCATAGCTCCGCAACTTTCGCAAGCTGCCACCGAAGAAACGGGAAGCCGCGGGTCGCTCCCCACCGTCAAAAGAGAATTCCGCGAATACTTGCGAAACAATCGCGAATATATGAATGGATGGTTGCGCCCCGCGAACGCGAACGCGCGCACACGCCGTGGATCGATCCGCGACGAAACTGAGGCTGTTTACTCCTGAAATTCCTACGAGCGGAGCCGTCGGTCTCGGTAATTGAAAAAAAGGGATCTCCCGGGGCGTTCTCAGCCGAGTTCGGTCCATTGTCGACGTCGAACGTCGACGACGCGACGCATGACCGTAAAATATATTGTGGTAAAGTTTCGCCTCGCGTGTATGTGCGCCGAACCAGTCGATAACAACGTCGCCCGTCCGTTCGACCGACTTCTCACGGTCGAAACTTCCCTCTTCTGCTCGAACTCGTCCGTTCCCCAACGGATTTTCCAGACTTTCAATGCACCCAACCTTTGAACCCATACGGACAAGAAGTCCGGCTAGACGATGCGGCTCCGCAAAAAGAAAAGAAAATAGAACTATCTCCACCTCTCTCTCTCTTTTCCTATCATCGATTTAATGAAGTTCGCACGACGCTGCTCCGAAGGTCGGAAGTTTCGCAACCACGTACCGTGTTTTTGCTAACGGCGACCGTCCGTTGCATTAGACCAGCTTCTGCTCGTTAATCTTGAACTTGCGCACGGTAATTTCGTCACCATGTCAACGAAAAACTTGAAATAACAGCCGAGCTCTTGATAAGTTGTTCACTTTTTTCGACGTCAAAGTATTCTTGATTCGTTTAATTAAATGAGTTATTATACATCATGACGATAGAAAAAGGTACTTCATACTTCTCAAGCACGCTCGTCCGTGAAAATGTACTTAAAAACCGACAAGAAAAGGCAAGCTCGTTTGTCGATACATATACTGTCGAGAGTTCTATGCAAAAAAATCAAGAGAATACAAAAGCACGAAAAGATCTAGCCACTGGCACGTTTATCTTCCTTTCATCCATGTGCAACACCTCTCGCCTCGTGTTTTGTCTCGCATAAAAAGTCCACGATGAAAACGTAACGCTTTCAAACAAAAGTGTAACTGCGATGCTTCGTTACACTTTGCTGTCACAAATTAGAAGCCGGGTTCAGGGACGCATACATTTTTTGTCATCTTCTTCCTTTTCGTTGCCGATGATTGTTACAACGTACTTTTTTTCCTCTAAATATATTTCGGTCATCGCGAAGCTAACGAGACGGAAATCGCTGGCTAGAATTCTTTCTGTGAGGACGCAGAAAATTCCGTCCCGCAGAGGAAGAAAAGAAATGGAGGTAGAAAAGCAGGGAGGCTAACGGTGCCGAAAATTTCGCGGTGGAAAATTGGACGCGGGACAAAATAGGAATTGCCTAACGAACTGTGCGACCGGAAGCCGAGAAGAAAAGCGGCCGAGTCCGAACCGAATGGCTAACGAGAGAAGGACATGTTTCAAAGAGGCCCGGAAGTAGTTACCCGGTCGGTCTACGTGTTCGTCCGGCTGGCATCGTTTCCTGCAAAGACCCAACAAAGTATTTTTCTTCGAGAAATCTTGTCTATGAATATGTTTCTCGCCTCCACCCATTAGTTGCATTCGAAGAGATCTTGTAGCAGAAAGGAATCAAACATGGGCGTTGAATACGCATTGTGTTGCAAGCTTATGAATTTCTTATAATGAACTTGCTATTCTTATGAGCCTGTGATCATATTCCCTCGTTAATCAAAGATTTTTCTTCATACATTTTAAAGATTGACTTTGAGTACAACCAGTTGATACTGAATATTGAACAAGCCAGTACGAAATCTAGTCTGTGTAAATATAATACGCTATACAGGAAATTATAAGATTGCTACGCTTGTTTTATTTCGTTGGTAACCAAATGAAACGAAATGTGTTTCAGCTTTCTGCAATTTTTTCGTGCAATATTTACTCGTATGGAAGTTCAAACTCCATACTTTAAAAAAGGGTGAATTTTTTTCCTGCAATAGAAACCGCAAATCCTAAATTTAAAAAAGAAAGTATGATTGAAATTTGATGCAAAGTCGGCTAGGTAGTGGGATACTGGAACTCTTTTTAGCGTGATAAAGATAGCGCAGTGTTGCGTCGGCCAGTGATTATTCTGATACAGGAACGGCGTTGTGCTTGTATGCAAATGAGAATAAATCATGTATAGCGAAAGCTCGATGCCTCGGCAGAAATTCGTTGGAGGCCCACGTTGTTTGCGTTGGAAAATGAGATCCCAATGCCCTTTGGTCGCACAAAAATCGTCCGGCAGCCTATATTACACTGAAACGAGCTTTCGCCATCGTCCCATTTCGTGCATGTCTCTCTTGTTTTACCTACGCCTCTATAAAAAATGGAACGGGACAAAAATTCTATTTTTAGATCGATTCTAATTAACAAGTGACACTCATTTTCCTCGAAACCAATTACTTCTCGTAATTTTGCTTTATTTTTATCAAATAATTTTCTTTGCATTAGATTTTGTCAAATCGATTATGAAAAAGCTAGTTCGAAACCTGAGTTAAATTTTTAAGTTCACAGAGGGATATATCTCAAGTATTGATCAGGTTCCTTTATAAAAACTATGGAAGCGTAATGTACGTAGTCCGGCTGGGGACCGGAACGAACAACTCGACATAAAAAATTTCTCTCTTTAAAATGTTTGTTCTGTTGTGGTCTGTTCGCTCCTCCGGGCGCGGACCGATAAACATCAACCGAGCACTGGTCAGTCTCTCAAAACATTTCTGTGCATCCTGATGAAAATACATAAAGAGGCAAGAGAAAAGAAAGGGGAAAATAGGATTAGATAGGGAGAGAGATCGGACAGGTCCCGTGAGACGTTATCGAGGGGGCTTATAACGAAGTAAGACGTTCTTCACAATCCATGAAGAGATACGGTTTAGGAATGAAAATCTCGTCAATAACTCTGTCAATCAATGACGATGATCGACAAAGAGATATACAGTAATACTGAGAATCAAATAAGATTCTTAATAAAAAAAAACAGTATGGATATATTTGGTTATATGAGAGTAAATTTCAAGCTACCTTCGTTACAATTGTTTATAAGATTCTCGTTGCATAATTTGCAGCAGTCCAGGAATTGAAGTGATGATGTATAAGATCGAAATACTAACACAAACGCTGGGCTCACGGATACGCGTCAAGTTACTTGGCAATAGGTCCCTAGAGCGAGTGACCGAGTGCAAAGTTCTCCTACCTCCTGGATTTTAAGAAACTTTCGGCTCCCGGGTGCCAGGGGTTGCATTTAGGAATCGCGTCACGTTCGACAATAAGAAGTTGCACTTTACTATTGTGCTTACTCTTTTTTTTTTCATTTTCGGGATTTCATTTTGAGAACAAAAGAAACATGTTCCCTGTATGTTTCGAAATGAAATCTCAAAGAATCGTGCAATCGGTAATAAAAAAAACATGTCAATGTTTCAAATAAAAACGTTGACTTACGCGTTGAATGGATTCGCGAGACTAATAGCCACGATTGAACATTAATCTTGACGCGGTCGTTGTTTTCCCGACACGCTGATTACGCGGAAGTTGCAGTCGAATATAATTTCCGGTAGCGGACGCGACCTAATTCAATATGGAGTGGAGGCCCGCGAGAGACAATGGCCTCGCGTCTCGAATTCGCTTCATACACCACGTTGGCACGATTTCGCGTGTATCGGGAGCACAGTAACTACCCGATCGCCTTTGTAGACGGAAAGTTTCAATACGTTTACGACTATGTTCGAGGAACTTGCACGGACGTCTGGTAATTAACTCGATTACCCGCTTGCAAGCTCGAATCGCGAGTTTTTCCTCACGAGATACAATACCTGGCTCTAGTTCACGTGCATATGCAATTTTTCTTTGTGTAGAGTCAAATTAATCGTGGCAGTGATTGATCTCGTTTCTCCTCGCAATTTTTCAAAATTGGTTTCGTATCCCATAATGAGAAGTTCATGTTCTGTGTAATTGTGTGTCTCGTATCGTTAGACGTTTCAGGAGAGGCGCAAAGCTTTTTTGCAACGAACTCGAAACTCGAGTTGTCGAGTCATAGTTACGGAAGTAACGCGGGTAACGAAGCAAGTATCTCGCAGGGATCTTCTAAATTTTGTTACGCTCCTCGTGTCTACAAATAAACAGGATATTCCACGTGACTGTAATTTCTGCCAGCGTTCTGTTCACGTCTCTACGAGGAACTACTTGCGATGCCTCCCCGAACAAATAATAAATTCTAGTCGCAAAAGTACGTACCGTTCTAGCTCCGTTCGAGTTCCGGTGCATTAACGGAACGAAGCATAAATATCGCGTTCCCCTCTCGCACGTGTTACCGTAATTAAGAACCTGTGCGAAACATTGTACCGCCATTGGAATTGTTTCCAGATCAAAGTGATACCATAATGGATGTTATTTAAATCTAACCAGAAACAAGAGTCGTCAGATATACGATCGTTCGATTTCACATTTTATTAAAAAAATAAAACAAAAATCAATACCACTTTTCATATAGTCTGCCTCTGTGCTTCCTTGCAATTCTATTCTGGTTGCCAATTAAACGAACAGTTTTTCTAAAGTCGGACGTTGGTCTTAACTCCGTTCGTACTGCTTGCAATGATAATAAAGACGATTTCCCTGAGAAGCGTGTGGGGGCATGAACCGTCGGCCATGTCACGGTTTTCGAAGCGTGAAACGCCGGCCGGATGAGAATACGGACAGAGGAAGAGACGGATGAAAGGAATGAGCGAACGATCATGCGCGCAACCGGCCGGGCTTACGCGAATTAAAACGACCGGAAGGAATTTCTTTTCGCGGATGCAGCTGCATCCAGCGGCGCCGCGTCGACTCGTACTTTTATTACGTTCTATCCGTGGAGCCGGGCTATCAGCTAAAAACGACTAAACGGCTTTGTGCGTCGAGGCTCGTGAAAGCTTAAAAGTCCGCGCGTTCCCTGGAAAGGTAGCCGATTTTTTTCTTTTTGCATAGAGGCTAGGCAAGGAGAAAAGACTTCGGACCAAAGAACGAGTGAGTAAGAGAGAGGGAGAGAGAGCTATTTGTGTGTGTACAGTCGGTTTCCTCAGGACTTCAAAACGACTGACCGACGTGACCCGCCTAAGTCGAGAAATAAAATAATTGGGGTCCCCATTCATCTCCGTTTCCTCGTATCTCTCGTCTTTCTTTTATTAAAGGCGAAACTTCCTACGTATATTTACAGGATGAGTAGTATGAAAGAAGCGCAAGTAATTAATCTTTCAGAGAAATGATTAGATTTGTACGTTTCAAGACGTACTCTTTAGACATTAGACTGTTAAGCGTATAGAACGTTGCTTATTCATAATATACGCGTCTTCAGCTGTTAATAACATCGTGTAAAGGAGCTTTTCGTCAGTCTGAAATAAACACCTGTCTATGAGGGAAGAGCATGATTTAAAAACGAATTCTGTGAACGTTTTACTTTAAAATGAAATCCTCAATCGTTACAAGGCATCGTTTAGCGAAAAATCGTTCTCTACCTCGAATTTTTCTTGTATTCTCTCACGTTCTGTTACCGGATCACGCGTGTGGACACGTGTCGAGAGTGAAATAAATCGTGGTAAAACTTGATCAAATTGCTCGCGGGGTTTTCTTTTTCCCAACGAGGAAGATTGGTTCTCACTGCGCGGAAGAGAAAGTTAACTTTCGTCCACCAACCGGAAACCATTTTATATTTGCAGATTCACTCCGGTTCCGTCTTAGGAACTTTCTGGGTGGGAGTAAACTTTTTCGGGCAAACTTTATCTTTCGCACTCCCAACCAGCATTTCAAAGCCACATTAAGGCTTTATTTAAATAACTTCCCTTCGCGAGGGCAAGCATACTGTTTTTCAAACGAACCGTGTCTTGGTTCCCTTTAAGAACTACTACCTCAAATTGTTTGTCCTTCCTCACACGCATTTTGAAAAATCATATTTGATAGATTAAAGGACAAGTTTTAGAACTGTATTCAAAACTGTTAGATCAAGTATAATTTTATTGGAGCAGTTCATGGTCTATTCTATAATTTGTTGTCAATTGACATGATGTTCAATGATCAACAGTTTGGAATATTTGTCAGATGATTACTTGAAAGTGTACGAAGACTTTTGAAGAGGAGTGTATATTGCAATTAAACAATTTTGCTTTCACTCATCCTAAAATCCAAAACAGTATTGAATTTAATCGATTGAAGTAAATTCGAGCGGAACATTGTTTGCAATGAGTGGAAACTTCCGGAACTGACTGCAAAAATTTCAAATACTCGTGCCAGAGTATTACCATAGCGTAAGCTGAGGGGATGGGTACACAAAGCGGTATAACGTAACTATTGCTTTCGGTCGAAACGTTAGTTAGTATATTTCGTTGCCGGGCGTTGTTAACGGGTCAGTTAGCTGCAAAGGGAATTGTTTCTTGTGCGTTGACCGCCGATGCGCCTAATCGGACCAGAATCTAGATGATGCTACCCGTATATACATATACCGCGTTTCCACCGGAGCGGCGGCGTTCGAAAGCTCGAAAGCTCTTGGTCTCTGATCCACTTTGCGTCAACTTTGAACGATTCGTTGAACGAAATCTAATGCAGCGAACGTTCCCTTCAGAACTCGAAGAATGCTCGGATTCTTTTACACAACTTCTGCCTGTGATGTTTTTTCTTGAAAATGGGGCTCCGATTTCTGAGACCTCGATCTCGGGATTCTTTTCAGAACTAGATATTTCGATTTTATTGAGTATTCTATTCTACAGAAATTCGAAATCTTTTGAACGTAGAACAACTGTAATATGAAACTACAATTTCGTAATAAATGTTTGATCATGGTTACGTCTGAAGAACTTTAAATTGTAATTATGATACCGCATATCGGAACTTCGATATTTTCTCGATTAACCGGCGAGAGTTGAAATCTGGAAAACAAATCTATCGATATTCATTTGCGGTTATTTCACGGGATTTACCCGTGCTAATTCCGTCTGAATCGGGCCAATTAATTCGACGATCGGTGGGGCCGATGATCGTACAGGAAACCAATTAAACCGATAGCCTGGTCTCGGGCAAACGACTGCTAATATTTGCATGGAAAATCGAACCGAGCCGATTCCCTGCTCTTTCGATCTTTTTTCCATCGCGTTCACCTGCAAAATTCAATTAGAAGGCGTACGCCGCGCCGTTGATAGCCCCTCCTGTGTTTACTTGATTTTCGCTGGCATAGGCAGTTCAACCGGCGACTTACGATATGGATTTCTGTGATAATCTAACGTGGAACGAGTTTTAAGAGCGTCTGTGTCGATTCAATCGATTAGCGATTTGGATAGTACTGGATTCAGATTGAACTTCCTCTTCCTCTCACGTACATATATCGCGTATTTGTATAAGATATATTACACTGTTAATAATTTTATATATGTACGATAATTCACACGGCATATTGTGAAACGTGTAGTTAGATCAAATGTTCTAAGAATATGAATGAACAAACTCAAATTTTTGACTAACTTGATTAAATGTTTCGTAAAATCTCAGCTTTCATTGAGGACATTTGCATTGAAAGTATTCATAAATTATTGTATACGATTTCTTTCATAGTTACGACTACATGATTGCACTATTTCGATTAGGATAAGCTCTGATGGTTTCATATGTCTTACGGCTTATGAGCAGCCTGCGATGAGATTTAATAACTATGATTCCGGGCATGGGTGCATTGAGAACTTTCTTTCTCTTATTTATGTCGTTTCTTTGTTGCTTTTCAAAGGGCTCTCCTCCAAAGGGGCAGTTTCCTTCCGGGCGCAATAAAAGAAACTTTCGTCGCGATGGAGAAGTCTGCTATCCCCCCTCGAGTCTGGAAGTTTTTAAATTATTGACGGATATACACCCTCAATATGCGTCTTGTATAGTTCCTCGACTGCGTTTATTAAAACTTTCTTCTAGTCTGTCTGTTAGCTGCCGCAAATAAAAAAAAAAAAATAGACGATGTTGGACGCACTTGTTCGTGTTCCATTTAAAAATTTAAAAACTAATCTGGGCCAATATTCAGAAATTAAATTTAATGAATAAATTTCTCGGGCACAGGATGAAGAAATTTTTGAACGGATACCAATTGAAGAATAAAAAAAAAAGTTTGTCCCGAGCGCAAACAAGCGAGGATAACGAGGCGGCGCGTGATAACAGGGAGCTGTGTTAGGAAAGAATTTCGCAAATACGATACGATTGTCAACCGTGATTTAGCGGGGCGATGCTATTTTTTTGGTGGAAACGTGACACCGCGATGTCGGCGCGTTAATTCTCGCCCGGAATCGATCGCCTCGCTCGCTAAATAAAAAATCGCACACGGAGGATCGCTATTAGTGGTTTTGCGCGCACGCTGTGCTTCGTCCCTGGTTGTTTTTTGACAGATACGACTCGTTTCGGTTACGCTGCGCGCGAAAATTTCGACAGTGTCACCACGATCGAAAACCGCAACAAAAAAATTGCTGGTTCTCGTAATCCCCGCCCCCACGTTTTATCCACGCTGTCAAATCGATACGAGCATTTGAAACAACTGTGTATTTGATTAGCGGCAAAATAGAGATTAAAACTTAGCATTTCAGATTTCTAATTAAAAAAGCTATGTAAAATGATTATTAATATTAAAAGCACATCTTTGAGCCATCTGATATTAAAATTCATGCAATTCTAAGTAATATTTTAACCGCTACGGTGATAATCTCTTTGAAATATAAATTTATCATTCTCTCAGTCAGTGTCAATCGGACCGGAAGTCGCGTATTTATCACGGATTTTCATATTTTCCCGTAGATCGTGTACCGTCTCTTTTGCTTGCCTTCTGTCCACCGAATACCTACAATAAAACGAACTCGTATCAGCGATAATATTTTAATATTGCTTTTTTTTTCCCCATACGTCGCTCGGTTCCACTTCGTTCCGTGCCGTTGCATCGCGCTTTTTAAAATAACGCGCGCCGAATAAATTTCTCGCGCGGGCGAACGAACGAACGAACGAACGAAGAGAATATCATAAATTTTCATGCATCGCAAAACCAAGTTCTCGGTATACTTTGCGCCGTCGCGTTGAATCGAAATAAATTCCGTCCATGTAAACCCTCTGTGGCACACGCGTGTCGCGGGATTGCGTGAAACAACCATGACTTTTCCACTAATTTCATCCCTGAACCTCCGCGCGACGGTCCTGAACGCAGCTGCTGTTCCATTAACGAGAGCACAGCCAGGGTTGTCGCCGGAAGGACCCATTATATGCAACGTAGAGCAAGTAGTCAGATTTTTCAGTAAAATATTACAAGAGAAATCTATATATTTCTATAGCGTTATGAATCCCGGAGTCCATTACCGAACTCGTATCTGGCATTGTTAAAGGAGACAATGAATCCGCTACCTCACGTTCCTTTTTGCTGAAGTGAAAAACAATGTGCACGTCTACTCATTATCGAATGAGAATTATCAGCACCTCGCATAAGGGGAACGACGTATCAATCTCTATTGTATATGCCATTATTGAGCTCCTGCACCATAATGCACTTTCGCGTAAATCATATTCGAAACGTGTTATTACCAGGGAGAAAGACGGGCAGTAACGTCGTCAATTGCGCAACAGAGAGAGGTGCGTTTGAATCGAATTGTTCATCGTATTGGCACGGCCGCAGCACGGCCGTGGCATGGCGCGGCGGTTTGTCGAACGACTCCTCTCCGGCTCTAACGTCCATTCACCGGTCGCCCATATGCATTATTTCGCGCCCGTAATCGCTGTGATTTACCGCGCACCGAGTGACGCGAGCAGGCAGCCTGCTTTATTTCCTCCGGCCTCCCTCACCCCCGGGCTATAATCCCTTTCTCCCTCGCGGTTTATTTATTCGCGGACGATTGCGTTTGATGGCGGGCTGCGAGCGAACAAAGAATTCGATTCGAACGATCGTTTTTACAAATGACCACATTTAATATTAACCAGGCTCCGATACTCGTTTAAGCCGGTTTTTCATTCTCGATTATTTCTTTAATCAGGGTCTCGACTGTTTCATAATTATTGGAACTGATGGCTGAAATTTACAACTCCTAACGATTTCATTTAAAAATTAATTGACGCATCTGTAAAAGTGGAAATTTCTTTAAACTAAGTGTTTTGGAGGTGGATTGGTATGTAAAACCGGTTGAATTCGTTATTATAAAACGGGTGAATCGTTAACGAGCCGACCACTCGAGCCCGAAGATTCAAGTTTTAATTGTTACTTGTACGTGACGAATGCGAGCCATCTTGTTCGTCGCGGTGACGAGGAGTGCCAGCAACCAGTCAGTACTCGAAGAACGCACAAGTGTTTTCCACTGCGCCCCGTTCGTTGAGACTACCTTCACAATTTACAGAACCACCCCCCACAGCCCGTTCCTCTCTCTCTCTCTTCGGAGGTTACTCGACGCTTCAGTCGATCCGCGAAATTCCACTCTGTTTCATATTCCATAACTCGTGTTTATATTTCGCAGTACTCTGTAGCACGCGTCGAGTAATTCGCTCTCGTGATCAAAGAGCTCGTCCTTCCAACACGGATTCAACACCGTCTAATAAGTTCTCTATCATTTTTCGCAATTTCTAATCATTTACATCCGAGTAATTGCACGAAATATTTTATATTTTGAACACGGAATCGGACAACATTCGCACGCAATTTAATAATATTCAAAGTTCTTTGAAGTGCTCAAAATTTCATATGAAGTTTAAACCGAACAATAGAATTTGATTAGAGAATCGTGTAATTAAAACACGACTGCAATTACGTACTGCAATTTTTATCATATTTTTTTCTGTAATTCTGTGAAATAAGCTTACAGTCGAGTAGATGAAAAGAAGTTCGCGTGATGAAGTCGATCAGAACGTGTATCGGGTCACGAACATGAAACAGATGGTATAAGAATATTTTCTTTCCATACGAAACAAATCTACTTATATTTTTGCTTTATTCGTTCGAACTCGGTACGTCATTTCATCGCATTACGTGTGGTTATTACGTGGCTGCGATCGCGTCAAACGAAAGAAGGATCCTCCTCGTCAAAGCCTCGCAGCGAGGATGAAAAAAATCGAAGGAGAACTGGAAAAAGGAAAAGCGCGAAGAAGTCGAGATTCCGTTTCCTTTGGCCAGTCGATTCGAGCAGGCACGATGCCCATCCTCCGGTGACTTTTGCAGGTCAGCGTAAAGAAAGGAACAACCCAAGAGGCCTGGTAATAGAATTCATCGGGAAGAAAGGAAGAAAAACGTGGGATCGGAGTTGTCCGAATAAAAAGACCTCTCCGGGTACTTATCGAGCGTTCCCGTCCAGTGGTTACGGCATTCGCAAAACCTTCTTGGAAACGGTTACCGGCGTCCCGTGGAACCGCGTTATCGTCGGGATCAACGTTAGACCTCTGTTCACGACGAAAGAGAGCCTTCCACAGAGTCATTCATGCGTATCAAGTAAAACGGGACACGGTAGACCGGAAGCGTCGACTCAATGGGAGTGGATCCTACGGGAAGACGTCGGCCTCGCGCAGCTGGATGGCTCACGGAGGATCGTCGCGAGAAAACAGACGCAGTGGTTGAGGGTGGAAGGCACAAGTGGCGTCCGGTTGGAACTTGGTTCTGGACAGACGCTGGACAGACGGGAAAGTTGTTCGACAGTGGGGACACCCTCGCACCGGCTGACTTGCCGACAGCCTCCACTTTTTTACCGAACGAACCTTTTCTACTTTTCTAAGTGCGCCGTTTCCAAGGGACCAAGCGTAAACCGAGTGTGTTCACGAGTTAAGGCCGAGTTCGTTAGCCGTAATCGTTTACCACGGGACGGAGTTCAGACTTCTGATTGGTCGTTAACGTGAATACCTTTCGGTGCTGACCGATATCATACGTTTCTCTGCCGTTAAAGGGTTGTCAACAGACGTTCCTCAGGATTCTGTCGCAAGATTGGAACTTACATCTGAAGTCGTCGATCATACATTGTTCCCAACAACCGTGCCTTCGATTTCGCAATAAATCCTCGAAGATCTTGAATCAACGAATGCAGATACGTGTCGACGTTTGAGAAATACCGTGAATTTTTCTCTCTTCCGGCGCAGGGCGGCTATTAGATCGCAATCTGAACTGGGGTTCGATCCTAATCCTGACGAATCTTCGCGCAACGCTTGTGTGTGAAAAATGTGGATGGCGGCCAGAGAATTCGACGACCAAGGTCTTCTATTTGGACGAATTTGTCGGTTCTTTTTGGCTAACAGCTAGGAATGAAATTCATAGAAACACGGGAACTTGTTTCAGACGACTGTGCAATGGTAGTGAAGTAGGATTACTTCAGCACTTCGAGGGATTCAAGTATGAATGGGGAGGTGTGAAAGGATAAAGAACTTGTGGCGAATATTACCGACGGTGAATGGCCTAAGGGCTGAGGAATTTAGTGGAAATACTAATGAGCAGAACATCGTTTGACGAGAAAGATACAAACATCACGATTTAAATGATATTTCACATTCGTAACGAATAAACATAATAAATACAAACAATAAATTCGTAAAGTTTAACCAAGGGAACAAAGTAGTTAAAATTCGAAACGTACTGCCTAGCTAAAATACAGGAACATTAAGTAACATAACGTAAACCCTAAAAATTAGAACATCATCGAAACAGGGTAAAAGTAGACTGAAAGTCGTATCAGCGATCAGGCTGTGCACTGGCGGTTAAAAAACAGGGAAGTGGTGGCTAATCGTTCGCAGAGATTTCACTGCTATGCATCGCGTTGGCTCCTGGAGCCTCGATGACCTTGACGCAGCGAGCATGAAGCACCCATCGAGGTCACCGGGACTTGAGATTGCTATGGCACTGTTCGGCATGGTCTGGCTGCTGCGCGTTCGCTCGGAGATGCGTCGGTGCTCGAAATGCCGGCGCGAGGAGATCCTCGCGGCGCAGCGGCAACAGCAGCAGCAGCAACAGCAGCAGCAGCAGCAACAGCAGCTGCAGCAACAACACCAACACCACCATTTGCACCATCACTCTCACCACCAGCAGCCGCACACGTTATCGCAGACGAACAGCCTGCTGCAAACGCCGGACGACGCGGTCACGTCCTCGGCGAACACGTTGTTCACGTTGGACACGCCTGGCGCCGCCGGTTCTGCCGGAAGTTACTGCGAGGTGCACGGATTTGTTCAAGCGAGAGAAGGTAGTAACAATACGTTTTCGATTTACTTGAAATAATTGACAATTTTCGATAAACGTTCTTCAAACGCAAACGATCACATTAAGAGGAATCGCAATACTTGTTTTAAATAAATATTGTCAATGATTTCAATTCTTATTTAGCATGCTTACTCTTCATGGTAACTCGTCGTCGAGATTCCTAAATACACGTGGATCATTTGTCGGGTTACGGGCGCAGCCCATATGAAATAATGGTAATCGTCTCCTAAGGAATAAAACGCTTTTCATCCTAATCTCGAGCCGTAGTTCGGAAGAACGATTATGATTTCCCGTGGAGCACTTTAAGAAGTTTTCTTCTCTACTTTCGCAATATGCCAGGATCATATTGTTAAAGAATCGAAGGACGTTAGCATGGTCGGCGCTCGGGATACTTCCCTTAAGAAGTTTTCAAATTTACGTGCGCGGCTGGCCTTCTCGCTTCGCGTGTGCGCGCGCCAAAATCAAAGTAGGTCGTTTACATGGATGGCGCGCGGGGAACAAAGAAAGGCGAAACTTTTATTTGCCTATAAAAAAGGTCCGGTCGCCTTTCATACGGAAGACACGGTCCAATTTCGCTGCGAATAGAAGTTTCAAACTCAATTATTAATATACGTTGCTTCGAGTTCTCTCCTTCTCTTCCTACAACAACGCTGCGTAAAAATAAGTTATCGTCGTCCAAAAATTTCGACCATACACGAATAATACATTTCTCGTTTAACACGTTCCGTGCCAAGCCATTTTTGCCTGACTTGTCGTTCAGGCCATTTGATATTTTGATTAAAGATGCACCATTAAATGTAATTATTAATTATTGTATATATAACAATTAAATAAACTTATGTGTTTTGTTCTTTACTGCATCTTGTATAATGCTTCATTTTTTAGGTAGAAATATAGTTTACAGAATTATATTTGTAATAAAATATATGTTTTCAGCGCATTAAATAAATATGACTGCGTGTACCACCGGTGGTACACGTGGCCTGACGATCAAGTTTACCGTGTACCACCGGTGGTACACGTGGCACGGAACGTGTTAAATAATTAAAATCGTCTATAAATTAAAAGAAACCATTGCATACAATAAATAGAGGATTTCGAGGTTCGACTTCGTCTATGAGATAAAAGACGTGAAAGTGGACGAGCTGATAACCGCTATTATTAAAGAAACTCGTGCTGTTTCTCGGAAGCAAAGGACGAAAACGAGAACCGCATCGCGCATCGGGTCATTCTCCCATTGTCGACGCGCCATAAAAGCGCGACTTCGTCGAATAGCGTTCCCCGGGCGAATACGTCTTTTATCGGTATTCCTCATCTGTTGGACACGGACGACATCGTGACGCCGCGAGTTGTCGGAGTTTGTTGCCGCCTTTGTCGCAGCACCCTCATTGTTTCACCGGGAGTAGCATCTGCTCCGTGTACGTATATGTATATATATGTAGGTAAAAGCCCTGCGTCCTCTCTTACCTCTCTCGTTTCCATCGTCGGCGACGTTTGAATAGCGGCCGTATCACCGAGGCGAATTCACATTAAAGATCAACCGAGCGAAGTTCGGGAGAGCCGTGGGTCTCGTTCCACCGGTAGAAGTATGCGTAATTTGCAACGGGCGCGCGAATATCAATTAGGCGAAGTTAATTCGCTGTATATACCGGAAGATAATTGCCCTACTGGAGAATTGTGAGCGTTGGAACTCGACAACTAGACGGAAATTTCGTATCCGACTCTGTGTTTAATTTCAGACGCATTTTAACCTGTTGTTCTTTAAGAATAGTCGGACTGTTTCATTAATTCTATCACGAATTCCATCATCCTTCTTTAGGAAAATTCTCGTTCTGTCTTAATGACAAGTAAAAATTATTTAATAAAAAGAAGGTTTTATTATATTATCCACCGGTCATTGTGTAATTTTTTTCTCCGATGAGAGAAGGCAAAAGGGGAACCTGAGAAACCTCTCTTTTTTTCACGTCGTACACTTTTATCCGGACCGTCCGTGTAGGTACCCGTGGTCCGGCCTCCTTGCCCGACCTAGTTATGAAATAGTTTTCCTCGCAGCAGCGAGTGGCGACTCGACGATATCGCACTTTAAAGCTGAAAGCATGTCCGTGTCGCGCAGGAACGTCGCTTGTCGTATTGTTTCGAGTTTATTATCTCCCTACGCGAGAAGCGAGAGACGACTTTTCTCGTGAGGCCACGGACAAGGAATGAATAAAAAGCAAACGAGGAAACAGTGGCTGAGAACAAAAAAAATAGGAAATTTCGCGAGGCCAAAATCGTGTTCAATAGGAATAACTATTTTTGTATCAGCGTTTAGTATACACGAAGCACTGTCGTGACAGACTTTCAAAAGCTTTATACAAAATCTGAGATGATCAGGACTTGCAGAAACGGAATTAACTTTTTCTCCAATAGATCGATCCCGGTTTACGACAAGGGAACGTTCGACCGGGTGTTTCGATTGTTTTAGGGGTTGCTTTTAACGAAATGTTTGTTTTTTGTGGGAGCCGTGCATCAGACAGGAAAGCCAGTCCATGCATGAACTTGAAAGTTTCGTCGGTGAAACAATAAACGCTTGCTGGCTCTCACCATCTTCGAAAACATAGATTAAAACATGCTGGTAAATATATTCGTGAAGAGAGTAATCCACGGCGAACTGCAGCTTTTAACCCCACAATATTATCTGAAAGCCGTAAGTTTTTATTCTCGCCGCGGCGAGCACGAGTCGCGGCGTGATAAATTACTCGAGCATTCAATTTGTTTTAATCAACGCGGCATTAAAACGCACCGAGCATACCAAATAACAACGGCGTCACGTGAAATTGCGTTACACGCGTAGAAATATAACCGCGTATCGGGCATTAATAACCGAAATTGATTAGCTAACGAATCGTTTATTCGCTTAAATCAAAATACGTATTTCGGGGGGATGAATTATCGAGCCGTCTGTCGGCGTCGGGGGATTGAATTGTCGCGGCGTGAATCACGCGGACGGGTTTTTCGGAAAAGCCAGCAATTTTCCTACGATGACGTGCACGACTACGCCTACGCGTTAATTATTTATTATCCCATATCATTTAATAACGAGCCTCGCGTCGTCTACTTAGCGAATGAAAACCGGTGGGATGTGCAAATAGAAAACTCGTTATCCTGATTCGTCTACGGAAAGTAAAGAGAAAGAGAGAGAGAGAGAGCGAAAAAGAGAACTAGCCGACGTCAAAAGCAGGTTCGATGTTAATTTACACCGGGTACGAAAGAAAACCACTTCGTTCGTTGAAGAGGAGGCAGGGGGAAACACACGAAGAAGCAAAGAGATAGGAAAAATGAGAGGCAAGCCTTTCCATACAGGCATTAACGCGAACATCACTCCTCGTTGAGGCCATAAGATATATTTACAACGATTTCAACTGACTCTCGCAAAACACATCTTTTTTAATCATATTTTGTCCTGTATCAACGTTGCGTCAGAACGAAGCGCCCCATTCGCTTCTACTGATTAAACGCATTTCTATTTGAAAGCTCGAAAAGTCTACCCGAAACATGAAAAGTGTGAGTCTTTTAATTTCAGTATCAATTTTCTTATAATATTATAGTAAAAAATATGAAACGGATGTTATAAAGATTAATCGTTTGAGACGTACGACATGAATGGTAGGCAATTTGAAAATGCATGAGACCTCAGAGCAATCAAGATTCGACCGAAAGGAAAATTGAGTGGATAACTCGCGCAATGAACTGAACACGCATAATAATGACCGGGTAATAGGAATCGAAAGGTGGGCAAAACTGAGGACGAGAGTTCTTCTCGGGTTCGGAAACATGAAATTGCATAAAGTTTAATCTGCGAGCAACAGCCGGCGTGGGTACCCACCGACGACAGAATAATGTTATCCTGCATCTCGTTAAACTCCAGAAGAGAGGAACCGGTAACACGCAACGGGGAGAAATTTTAATCTGAAACAGCAACGTAGTCGGCGTAAAGTCGCTTTATTACGAAATTTTCTGCCGCGGGCCTCGGCTTCCTTGCATTTATTCCTCCTTCCTCATCTTCTTTCTCTTTCAACCCTCGTCATTCTCCCCGCAGCGAATCTGTTTTCTCCATCCATCGTTCGCTCTTTACAGAGCCACCCTCGGTGGTATTCGTTTTGCTTTATCGCCACGTATTCAGCGCGCATTTTTCCTCGACGGTAGTTAGCGAACGATATAAATTAAGCCGGAAACGGAGAGAAATTTAGAGGTTGAAAAACCGAGCGTGAATATAGAAAGAGAGGGTATAAAACGTCGCGTTAAAGTTCTACAGGAAAACCCCGTTAATTGCCTGTACTTACGCCACGCCGCCGTTATGCCGGGCACATCAAATTAATCGTGATCCACCCGGTTCTTAAAATTCCTTTCCGCAATTATATTCCGCATACTATAACGATNTAAAAAATATGAAACGGATGTTATAAAGATTAATCGTTTGAGGCGTACGACATGAATGATAGTCAATTTGAAAATGCATGAGACCTCAGAGCAATCAAGATTCGACCGAAAGGAAAATTGAGTGGATAACTCGCGCAATGAACTGAACACGCATAATAATGACCGGGTAATAGGAATCGAAAGGTGGGCAAAACTGAGGACGAGAGTTCTTCTCGGGTTCGGAAACATGAAATTGCATAAAGTTTAATCTGCGAGCAACAGCCGGCGTGGGTACCCACCGACGACAGAATAATGTTATCCTGCATCTCGTTAAACTCCAGAAGAGAGGAACCGGTAACACGCAACGGGGAGAAATTTTAATCTGAAACAGCAACGTAGTCGGCGTAAAGTCGCTTTATTACGAAATTTTCTGCCGCGGGCCTCGGCTTCCTTGCATTTATTCCTCCTTCCTCATCTTCTTTCTCTTTCAACCCTCGTCATTCTCCCCGCAGCGAATCTGTTTTCTCCATCCATCGTTCGCTCTTTACAGAGCCACCCTCGGTGGTATTCGTTTTGCTTTATCGCCACGTATTCAGCGCGCATTTTTCCTCGACGGTAGTTAGCGAACGATATAAATTAAGCCGGAAACGGAGAGAAATTTAGAGGTTGAAAAACCGAGCGTGAATATAGAAAGAGAGGGTATAAAACGTCGCGTTAAAGTTCTACAGGAAAACCCCGTTAATTGCCTGTACTTACGCCACGCCGCCGTTATGCCGGGCACATCAAATTAATCGTGATCCACCCGGTTCTTAAAATTCCTTTCCGCAATTATATTCCGCATACTATAACGATGCTTAACCCTTTGGTTATTATTGAAAGCTAGACTGCAGAAACAGAAATGAATCTTCACCGGTACAGAAATTCAACGATCGTGTAAAATTTAAAGTGAATAATGATCCGTATCTAGAGCCAGTTCCTTTAAATTCAATGAGATGCTTGAATGGTAATGGTTGTTTTCCCGTGGCTCGTGTTTCGAAAGTAGCAATTTTCAGAAGTGATCCTTCAACCTTCTCGTCGTATACCTATGTATTTCAACCGGGAATAGGGGGATCATACATATAATCTTTCCGGAAATAGGTACCTATACCTATCGTATATCCTTTATTCGCCGTCGAACTAAAGTTGCCGAGAACGACGTCTGGAAGAAAATTACGGTTTCGTGCTGTAACGTGGAAATAATGAGCAGTTTATTACCACTGCTTTGTCATCCATCTGAGGGAAAACTTTTTCCTTTAAATTCGTTTCTCCACAAGCCATATTTATTTCCGTAAAAACATTCGATCTGACAATGAGTATTCGCGGCAAGTATCAATTACGTTATTAAAATATATGAAGTAACGTGTAACGTTTTGGACTGAAATGTATTATACGAGGAATGTGAAAATTATTGCTTGAATAATTATTATAATGTGAATAACGATTAAAAATTGTTTTTGAAACTGCAAACATATGGGTGCCATTAAACTTTCATAAGTCGCGACGCGATTATTCATATTTCCATTTTACGGCTGCCGTAATCTCGGCTCATGAAATCGTTTCCACAGCTTCGGCATGGTAATGATCCACGAACGCATAAATGGGAAAATCCACTAGCGGGAGGACGGGGACAGAATCGTTTAATTCACGTGCATTTCGTCAAGCTGCGCATTCCCTTTCTTCGCTCGACAATAGCCGCGCGTTATGAGAGCCAGACGGATCCGATCGTTCCGGCGCACGGTCAGACGCGTTATTACGTTTAAGAGAATCCCAGAAACGCATCTGGATCGTGGACGGACCGCGATCCTAACAGGAATATTAGTGAAATTACTCGACTTCGTTTCTTTCTATTCAATTCAGGCCGATCTTCTGACGATTTATAACGTGTTCCGAAAGTTCAACGACACAAATATTTTTAGCAACATAGATTCAAATCCTTTCCCTCACATTATTCTAATTTTTAAATAATTCGATTCTGTCATGTCTTAATGATGTTCGCTTGGATGAGAGCACATACTACAGACTTCTGATTTTTATTTTAATCTTCTGCGACACCCTGTACACGAAATCGTCTCTGTCTCGTTGCTTTCAGATAGGCGGACCGGTGATTGCGATTTGCAATGCAACGCGCGCACGGCTCTCTTCTCATTCCGGTGCATCACTTTACGATCGATCACTTTCAGAGGAGCCGCGGCCTAACGCGGCTCGTTAGTGTCGCATAGAAACTGCAATTTCGTGCTGCCCTGTTCACCCTCTCCCCGCCCATCCGCCGCGTATCATACCGGGCAACCGCCTCCACAATACGCGAATCGGATTTTGACAATGACAGTTATAATTAATTGTCGTCGACATTGTACGAGAGTGCACGTGGAACACGTGAACAAACAGTATAATTGATGTCAAGATGCGGGAATCGCCGGATGAGAGAAAGGTACGACGACTCGTTTCATAAAATCTCGTATAGTAACCGAGGACTGTACTGCCAATGAACACCCGGAATTTCATGAAACGCTGGTAAAATTCCAGTTAGCCCAATAATTGGAAATTTCTGTTTGTGTAAATCAAACGAATTTTTTCTAAATTAAATATCGCGTTAAATTATCTATATTGAAGTGTAAGTTACGCTATGGAAATCAAAGGGTTTGAATTACCGGGGATGTAAAGGATGCGTATTCTGGGACAGCTAATATTCATTGACATTCGCTTCCTTTGAATGAATTACCATCTGGACGTTCTCCAAATGCCGGTATCTATTACCTTTGAGAGTGAGTGTACGCGGTGCTCTACTCTGGCCGGGAAATTCCGTTCGATTCGACTGTCGATGATGATGTACAAACGACAAACGCTTCGAGCAGAGACTTTTTCAGAATTAATTAAACTGATTCTGCCTGTCTAGTCCAACCAGAGGCGGTTACGACGTCGATCCGCGCCCCGGTAGTTACCGGAGTTTGCATGAAATTAATTCTGATCGTGTTACAGCGTTACAAAAAGTAACGTGAAATGTAATTTTGTACCACGCCATCGTGCGGGACGTGTTACATGGTGTACTAGTGTCTATTTCAAAGGGTTTTTATTACCTGTTACCGTTTCTGGAAAACTTTTCATCATACATCATATCATGAATCGCAGCGTATTTAATCTCTCCTACTTGTTTAAATAAAAAGGAAATTTGATAACGCAGACAAGTTGAAAGTTTGCCCGATGCTCATCGGCTCGAGATGGATTAACGTTGACGGTCAAGAAAAATCTGAGACGTTATTAAAAAATAATTAAATTCATCGCCGGGTAACGGAAAAGTTGATTAAAAACGACGATGTTCCAAAGCGTTTGCATCGATTAACTCGGTTTAATCTGCGACGAGTAATTTGAAGTTACGCTTACGGAAAATCCGTTCTCGAGCCCGTGATATCGATTCTAGGATCGGTGGTCTGTAGACACAGCGGTTCTGACAATAAGTATACGAGCAGTTTGATAAATCACTTCTGCGGATATTATCTGGACATTGCCACTCATCTTATCCGGGAAAGCTGATCAGTTACAAAACCCGATAACACTTCCCCGGAGCCAACGATAGCGATAATAAATTATATTTTGCATAAATTACAATATCGCTGTTTCTTCCATGTGCGAATGTTCGATACGATTTCAAGGAGGTGTTAAAAGGAAATTGAACGCGATCGAACGATTCTTTCTGACGAAGTATTGTCACCTCGATAATAGAAACGAGAGAAAGGAGATGGGCTTTGTTGACGAGACGGAATAAACGGCCTGGACAAATACGTAGAGGATTAAAAATGAATTAGTAATGTGTTATCGCTCCTCGTACAGTCGTAAACGAATTGCGCTCGGCCTTTTCCCTTTCCGTCTCGCGAGAAAAATGTCAACTGTGCCAGAGACTACAACAGCCAAGCGACAAATACTGAAGTCCGTGCGAAATTATTTCCTCGTCGACGTCTAAAGGTATTTTGTTCTCTTTATGATATTCATTAAATATGAAATCATTTTCCATCGTGAATAATGAACGATTTGCCGCAATTAAATTTCTGAGGAATTGACGCTCCTCTTATTTTGCTTGATTAATTAATTGTTTATAATTGCGTGACAATGTTGAGAACAACATTTTTGATTTATATAGTAATTAGGACGGTAACTTATTATATGAAGCAATAACAAAACTATCGTTTTGATAAATCGGAAGATAGTAGGACCAAGGAAGGACACGAGCATTGTAAAAAACGTAAACGTTGGTTTTTAGAGTTGCGTAATAAATAGTCCTAATCTCTTCTATCACTCCCCACTCCTGCTAGCCCACAGACGCTAGGTGAAATATTGGTGGTAGAAGGGGAAGCATACATTGTACCCAATTACGCATTACGTCCCCTAGTTCTTTACTGTTCAGTTCGGTGACCGCGAGTGTCGTAGTTTTCAATAAGTGTCATTAAAATAATACAGTGGTATCTTTCAATATTTTGCTTACGGTATTGGAATATTTTGTTCGTAGATGCTCGCTATTCGATATTCTTAATACATAGAAAACGAACCATACGACAATTGTGTCGTTAGTAAAGATTTTGTTACGAAAACGCGAATATAATTAAAAGTAATGGCGGTCGTGCTCGAACGTGATTGCGAAGGTTAACTATTTGGTGACAAGCAAATTCTGATAATATTTTAGGATGAAAGATCGCGTAAAGATCGTGCAGTTTTATTAATTCCGAAACGATTAGAAGCCCGCGTCGCGTTTATTCATCGTGTAGATTGGTGTCCAGTCCTGGGAACGGTAACTGCGTACTACAAATCTGTGTAAGTACTAAACACTCTTCGTTCTAAACCGGGAAAACTAGACAATTCGCCGTGAAACAGAGTGTGGCATTAACCTAGAAATATTACCAGGCATCGCTTTTGAGATTTAACTCAACGCGTTGGTAGCGAACGAGCGAGTGAGAGAAAGAGCGTGGAAACAACGTTACTAACGGTGACGCATAAATGGTCTGGTTATTATATTTTCCCCGGCCAGGGGACACAGTTTCCTGTTAAACGGTTAATAGAATAGCAATAAACGAAGCCGTCACCTTTGTGTCGTAGAGATTCTCGCTCGTCCAGAGAGAGTTGTCGACACTAACGAAGCATCCGGCTTGCAACCGGTAATTAAATGACCGTAGTTGTAAAACGTGTTCGCGGAGGCCGGCACGAGCCACGCGAATTCGTGGACATTTTGCTTTTTCGTACCGGCCGTCGCCATCCGGACAGCATAATCCGATAAACGTGAGCGGAATCGACGTCACGACAATCGCAGCTTGTCCGCGTTGCTCGATAAACACGCTCCGACACGAACTTTTCAGCCTTTTCTGTTTCCTTCACGCGTTCGCGCGATTAAATAATTAATTAAGAATATTAATTTACCACACAGTGCTCAACCAGTCAGTTGGATAAACAATTTCTTGTCCTTTTAGAAGCTCACGAGAGTAGAACGTATTTATCTCATATATTTTTGCAAGAGTTTTCGTGTTCCTTTCTTATTCAAAGATGTACTTGCAAGGTTTGTTTGCGTACGATCTCGCTGTCCACGATGCTTTTATTTCACGATATTTCACACGGGCAAACACAATAGAACGAATCAAATTGTGCTGTGTAAAGTGTAAAGCCTGAGGGAAACGGCGCGGCGCGAGGTGACGCCTTTTTTTTTAACGATAAAAACGTCGATCGCGAACGGCGAAGAATCGAGTCGTTGAACGCTTTCCAATTTCTCTTCTTTTCTCTTCGCCGCGGAAAACCGTGCGGGGGAGTGAAACGGGGAGCAAATTCGATCACCTCCGTTCAATTCCGTTATTTACCCGCTCGGTGAACGTCGTTTTCGATCAGTTTCACTTCGCTTGCCAGGAAATTAGCTGCGTTTCTCTTTGCTGCTGGGCCGAAGGGAATCCCACTGTCGGGAGGGCGGTCGCCTCAATGCTTTCTGCTTTGGAGTTTGCTTGTTCGAAACATCGAATTTAATGCGGAAATTTAGTGAAGTTCCGTGCACGATTGTTCGTGAAATCAATTATTGAATGAACATGTTTCGGTTCAAGCAATGTATTAAACGAAGAATTTACGTCTCTGCGTATTTTGCTAAGAATTATTTTCAAAAAAGAAAACCAATCGTTAAATAATAATTATCTTGTTCGTCAATATCTAATCTTTTATCCTCTCTAATGCAAAGTTAAGAAATCTTGTATTTTCAATTGTACGAATCAAAGACACGCAAATGACGAGATTATTAACTTCCCATACTACTAAAAGGATTAGCAACGGATTCGTGATTGCTTTAATGTGATCACGCGAACATCTATGTGCGACTCGTTTCACGTGCATCCTTTGTGCAGCTGGCGGCTTATGCGATGGTATTATCTTCCGCTTTTTGGTCCCATCCCTCTGTCATCTAGTCGCGCATTTCCCTTCTCATCTCGTACCGCGCCTCGCAAGCTCACACCGGTTTTCTCGGTTTCTCTTCAGCTTCACGCCGCGTTGCTAGATTGTAACTAATTACGAATCTAATCAGCGAACTGGCTCGTTACAGACCGCTGCGCGCGACACCGGATTCGTACATGATCATTGAGCGCGTACGAAATGTCGTTTACAATTCTGGGAACGTTATTACGGAGTCTAACCAAAAATTAGGTTGCTTTTTATGTCGCACACTGGGTTTTGTAAATATATTAATTTCTTTAAGAAAAATATATTGACTCTTTCATTAATTCGATGTATTATATTTTAATATTATTATAGATTCTAACACTGTACTGTATGAACGTACTGCAGTGAATCATCGAACAGTATTTCGAGAAAAGATGTTTAGAATTTGCTGTCGCATTCGGCAATCGTTTAAAATTAAACGAAAATTCGAGGAAACGGCAGGAGTAATTTTCGAGCATTTATACTGTCGTGTTTCTCCACCGTGTTTCTCTGTCCCCTCGAAATTCGCCGCGGTTTTGTCGGGGTCGGAAACTCCCGATCGCAAAGTTCCCGGCAACTTCTGTATGCATCAGCCGTGTCTACGCTTACCGTCTCTTTCCTCTATCCCTCCCGATCCATCTCGCATTGTTTATCTTTGTATTTGTATGCGCGCGAACCGGTCAACATCAGATGTGTTCACGAGGAAACTAACGTAATTTACTTGTCGAAACTCTACGAATATCTACGAAAGTACGTAAAGTCCCAGAATTTGTTGTACCTCTTTGACTTCAACGATTACTGCTTACATTCTTCCTGTTTGCCCTGGGCAAAGTGTACTGAAACTCGAGCCACGATTGCATTTTGTAAATTTATACCAAGAAAATTAACGAACCTTTGATTCGGGTAATTTCATCAAAGATTCATCTTTGCCTTCTGGGGGTTCCTTTACTCGACTCTAACGTCGTCAACCGTTTCTCATAATCACTCTGCTAGGAATGACATCAAATATCAAGGCAGCAGTAAAATTTTCTTGATCGTAATTGGATCATTCGAGGAAGATTCGCGATAACGCTGCGTTAGCGTGTTTAATTAAGAATCTGTAACTACCGGTACGTTAACGGCGGATCCAATTAAAGTTCGCCTTATTATCAGGAATTTCGTGGATTTTCCTTTTTCCGCGTCGACTCTTCCCGGCATGCATATCTATATATACCTACGCAAACGGTTTTCCGGCGGTGCCATCCCCCCTCCGCAGACAACGAGTTGCCTCTGTGACGTGTAATTTTCACGCGGCACCCCGGCCAGGCGAGTTCCGAACTTAAACTTGCAAGCTGCTAAACTTCACGGATAAACTTCGCCCCAAGAATGAGACGCCGCGAACTAAAATCGTCGCCTGGCCTCGGGGCTTGGAACGGATAATTATGTGACTGGTACAACGAGGTACTACGCGACCATCGTTAACGAACCTCATCATTGGTAAACCTTTCGATGGTTAATCGACTTCTGATCGAATCAAAGAACTTCACGTAAACGGTGTTCGTCGTGCAGAATCAACCACGTAATTCTACGTGCCAGATTTAAGATCTCAAGCTGAATTCGATTATTTAATTTCTGGAAAATTATAAACCGTGTTACCCCGTTTATCTTTTCTGTTACGATCGGAACTTTGAAAGTTATTTACTCGACGAGTTGAAGAATCCTGCTAAATAGATAGGAAGTTTCCTCGTTTGTGGGGATTAATAAGATTCGGTCGACCGATTAGAGGCGAATCGCTGGTGTTTAATTCGACGATCTCGTTAAAACATTGTTTCCCGACCAAGAGGAACCGCTCGATTGTCGGAAATAATGAGGTACTTCCGACTGAAGCCGAAGTTTCTTTTAGCAACTCTTGTGTTTTCTCAAGTGAGGTTCGGCCAAAGACGGTCCAAAGTTTTACGGATTCTTCTGATACATCCAGGTTCATAAGTCTTATCTATAATACTTATATCCTTATCTAATATACTCCTAAATATCGTCTATCAAAAATCTTATAAATTATACATCAAGACAAGCAGAAATATAACGAGTGTTCCAGTAAAATTCTATTTTTATTCGGATACAAATGATTCTCACGTAATACTGTCATCTTTATTTCAATATTTGTTATAATACCACCAATTTTCATTAGTATATTCTTACGTCTCGTTAGACAGTCCATTCTAAAATTTATGAACGTGAGTGTATTGTTCGAATCATGATCCGGGTGCGGTTGGTAATCGGCGCTTTGGCACATTGGGCCATGCCCCGGCGGGGGAGAGGTCAGAACTTTAAACAACGACACGTAATTCCCAGGACGACGTGCATCGAGCCGGGGTGTACAGTCGCACCCGTGAAGACGCGAACGACGTCGACGGCGATAAAGTGGAGCTCGTTAACGGCAGCCGTTGGGGCTGTCCGTAGGAGATACCAGCTGTCCTTGTGTGCGCGGAATACGTGGAAGTCACCGTTGCGGGTCTCAACCCTCGGCTCGGCTTCTGCACACACCGCGAGGCTTTGTCCACCGGCGTAAAAACGCGGCGTTTAAAAAGGCCGGAACGAGGGAAATCGCGATAACGCGGCCCGTCGGTATGCCCGGTTATGACCTTTTCATGCGCGCCGAGCAAATTAAAAATTATTCCTGTGCGTAAAAACGGTTAAGCGGACTCATTGGTCCGGGGGATTCGATGGCCCTCCTTTCTTTCTCTCTGTTTGCGAGAGGGTGGAAAACAATGGACAAAAGAGTCCAGCGAGCGTGCACAACGAGCTTGCGATGGTCTTCTATTTTACTTCTTGAACAGAGAAAGGGCTAAAGAATGGTTGGGTCTTAAATGCCCGAAAGGAATTTTGTTTAAAGATTAAGACTCTGAAGCGGAGGTGGGATACGTCTAATTGTTTGTCACCCCCTTGTATTGTTCACGTCCAGAGAAAAGATACAGAGTACAATGAACGTGATGGTGTTGAAATACTTGAGTACAGAAAAGTTTCAGAATATTTTGAAGCGTATCGTGCTGAATTATTTCATGAGTGATGAGCGAATGTCTGAATTAAATAAACTCACAGAATTCACGTTTGCAACATTCTCTTTCATAGATAAATTTCAGAATTTGCTGCATAGTTATACGTAGGTTTAGAAACAGTACGATGCAAAAAATAGAAAAAATTATAGCAGCTCTCGAACTAGAATATTCCCGTTCGCGAATAAGCCGTAACTTTTTTCATTGCGCGTACTTTGCGGCTGGCAACTGCTGTTGGTGAAAAAGGGAGTGCGCGTGCAATGGAATAAATCGTCGGGAATGAAAATTCCAGGGAAAAAGTCTGAGAAAATTATCTAGAAATCCGAAACAGCGCACGTTTTTTATTGCTTTTGTATTGCGTTTATTTTCACAGTTGCCGGAATCACTGAGTTTATTTCAAAATAAATTTAATGGCTACACGATTTTGTAATTGATTTGTCAGTTCGTGAAAGCGACAGTCGACAAGAAAATACTGGAGCATGGCGTTACAGCACCGCGCATTTCCATCAAATGATGCAATGAATATTCAATATTCATATTGGCCGCGTTCAGCACAATTATGTGGCCTCGCGCCGTCAAAATACTTGATTATCTCGATGTAAATACGTATTTAAATACTCAACACACCGAATTTTCGCTTATAGTAGTACGCGCATTGATTTTCATTATCCATATCGTCCGCATCCGTAACGAAATCGGTACATGTGAGTTCACAGTTTTTCAAATTACATCGATTTAATCTAGTACGTAATTAGTATCTGCTCGTTACTTTTATGGAATTTAGTAATCATTTATAAAATCGCATGTATTGATTTGTGTATTGCTAAAAGGAATCCTAAATGCGCCCTACACAGCGTTTGAAAGGGGAGGAAGAGGATGGGATTGAAATAAGTTTTCGATATTTCTCCTGCATGCTGCATGAAAAATGCTTAGACATTGATGTGTTCGCGGACGTGCCGCGAATATGAAAAAAGTGCGCGTGCAGGACCGGATTGATGCATGTTTGTACGCTGATGGAATCTAGGTATGCCCCGTTCAGAATCGTATAACGTAATAACATTAACGTGGTGCAACGTGAAATGAAATCGTAGTTTAGGTCTCTCTTTGAAAAGACGAAAAAAAAATGTAATATTTTGCAGACCGGTGCAAGCCAGATGAATGCGTCAAATAAAAATAACGCTTTATGCCGGCACCGAAAATTGTGTTTCCAGATAGACAGTTCACACGAAACTCGTTTGCTTCTGACTCCGCCGTGATTCAATTCAGGCCCGGACAATGACACGGCTGAATGTTGATTATCTCTGACGATGCGTTAGGAAAAACGAGGGAAAATTCTTCACGAGCGACGAAGATCACCTCGATGATATGCGAAGGAGGAATGTATATGAAAAGCGGAAGAACGAACGGCCGGGTATTCACCTGAGATCACGTTCAATGACATCTTGCGCTCTCTCCTACCCTGTCAGGGGGTGGAAAAAAAAATCCCTCGAGTACGACTTCGAAACGTGCTTCCTCGAGTACTGTACTGTGTACATAGCTGGGACTCCCGCGAGGGCTGTGCGCAAGAAGCTTCCCGTTGGTTGCATAAATAGTTCCAACGACATGCTCCCACCGACGACGGGGCTGAAGAGAGACCGCACAAGATGCCATTAAATGTGAATTAAAACGAAAAATTAGAGGACCGTCGCGTCGCCGTTGCGCGAGCGGTTTCGAAGAGGTGCGCGCGGTTGCCACTGCTCGCAGCGAAAAAAAAAATGTTGGTACGTTAATTAAAGTTGTAGAAATTTTCGTGAGGGATATAAGCGGCCCACCTTTGACGTTTTAACGCCGACGCGCGCCGCGTTATGCGAATTTTTTCGTCCGTTAAGGGAAATCTTGGGAAAACCCCTTCCGGCTGTTTCATAAATTTTTCGTTCCACGCTTTCGAGAATTCTTCCCGGTAAATCTTTCCCCCGTAAAGTGTCAAAGAAATTTTCTGGACGCTCTCTAGCGTTTATTACTACGGAAAATACACGTCAACGGCCGTGAGACGTCGTTTTAAAAAATTAAACAAAACTATGGTTGTAGAGATGAAGTCTCTAACGTCGTTCGGATTCGCATGGGCGCGACTCAAAGGATTAATAAATCGACACTCAGCCAAGTAGTTTGAAGTATCGCCCTCAGGAGTGTCACTTGTTAGTTGGTCTCTCGTGAGTAATTTCCAGAGTTAATTCCGGAGTTATGTCATTAAGTTATATACCAATATTACCAGATATAATACTGAACTAACCATAATTAAGTTTAACCACGCCGACGATGTACGGCTAATACGACCTAAATAAACACCGCCATCCATAGAATAATTTTCAACCAACGATACATACGCCGCACCGGTGGTGTGGCTAGGGTTAACGAAACTAAATTACAGTTCCTTATTTGTTCCCATCGGAACGTTCGAACATCGTTTTCAATTTGCCAGGTTAACCATTTGACTTTCCTCCATAGCTTCCCTACGATAAATTAACCAATAAAATTATCGTCATTCGATCTATGCCTTGTCCGTCGATACCTTGCATGAGAAACTGCGTTAGTTAAACGTTATACCGAGGAAACATGATCGCGTTCCCACAGCAAAGGACCCGCGTTGACTCGTTGATGTCGGTATTATATTTCCGGTGTCGTCTTCAAACGACCAGGTGGATTCACCTGTGTCGTAGGGAAAAGGCTATCGATGCAATACCGAAAATTATGTGAGTGCATCACAAGAGCATCATCCTATATTCGAGCTTAGCTCGGTTAAAAAGGTTTGTCACATAAAAATTTTGATTACCTGACTTTCATAAATATTGCATTAGCAAGCGAATGAGTATGTAATAGAAGTACTAGGGAAGATTGGTTTAATTCAAAATTTCTTATACATATAACCTTTTGATAAAAGGTATAATATTTTATTCTAAGATAATAAGAACTACATCTGTGTTTTCCGTATAATTCTTTTTGTCTCGAGACAAATGAATCTTTGACCCGATTATAAACCTATCTGGGAAGTGATTGATTTTTGTCGTGCTAAGGTTATATGTTTTTCTTTGTTTTCACAATTGAATTGGCGGAGACAAACATGTGATATCGCACGGCAAGGAATCGCTCATGTCTATTCCGGTTAAGTTGATTAAAATAAAGAGATGATACATCTATGAAGAAAGAAACGACAATCGCGCTGTCAATGGCGTTCGAATATTAATGTAGTCTCTTTCGTGGTGTGTTTCAGATATTCAAGAGTTTTACGAGCTGACGTTGCTCGACGAGTCAAAATCGGTGCAGCAGAAAACGGCGGAGACGATCCGGATCGCCGACAAATGGGAAGCCAGCGACGGGCCAATTACGCCGACCTTCGCCCAGAATGACGTGAGTTTCAGTTATAAATATATTTTCCTATCGCCGATATTTCATGGCGAGGCGCGAGCTTTATCATCTCCGGCACAGAATATTGGCTGACGAGGTAGCGAGGAAAACCACGCGAAAGAGAGAGAGAGAGAGAGAGTCGTATGTATTCGTAACACGCGTTCACGGTAGCTCGAATTCAGCGGGACGCAACGGGAATCTCGTTTTCCCGAGATGGCCATCGCGCGGTCGAACGTTTATTAGAATTCCATAAAGCCGTCCAGCCGTGCTGTTTCCATTCGCGACGGTACGCGACCATCGAATAAGCCGCGGGGGTGGGTTCATCGAAAGATAACGCGGACGAATCGAGAGATTCCCTTTCATTACAGCGGTCATTCAATCTCCCGATACGACGACCTCCTACAACGATTCAAAGAAATCGCTTTTACCTGCGTCTCTTTAATTGAACCTCGCAGGACTTCGCGTTTCATGATCGCTTAACGGTTTCGCGGTTCACCAGAATTATTATATGTTCATTATTATTTCATATATCAAATATTATCTTATATTTCAAAAACGTGAGCACTAGAAAATCACATGGTGTATGCTTTCATATATCGCTTAAAAGGAAATTGCTCTATAATGGAAATTAAGTTATTAATGATGTGGCGGGCGTCAAAGAATCGATTCCAACTAATTAGATCCTGGCGGGCCATAAATTGCGATTAGTTATCGGCGTATAAAAGGGGGTGGAAGTCGAGTGGGGATCGCGACGAGGGTGTGGAACGGAGAACGTGGCGGGCATCAGGAACGCGTGCGATTTGCAATCGTTGCACGGCACATAGTTGCACCCGAGCCTCGTATCACGTCGTCGTCTATCGGCCACGACGACACGCCGCGCACGGCCGGGGAGAGGAGACCGTGGGACGGCAGCAATTAGCAATTAAAATTGGGGGGCTTCGTCGACTGATCGGTCTAGCATGATACTGGCCTGTCCCACTAGCCAATCGACTCTTGGATTATAATTACGGGCGCTAATTGCGCGGTGCCTGCGCCCATCCGGACCGTTCGTTCTTCCCTCTTCCTCTTCTATCCGCGTCGTGATTAGTACCCGACAGACCAGGATTAAAATGTCCCGAGAATTTCGTTTCCAGTACCGCCACTTTCCTTCCCGTCATTTCTTAATCAATCGCTCTTTTCTGATCTTAACATATACACATCGTATGAAGAAACACTATTTATTTTGTAAAACTCAAGATTAAGATGATTATCATAACTTATCTATCAGTTTACGATAACACTTTCCTCGCTGCCTCGGAAAAATTTGATTTCGAACCAGGATAAATTTATTCGGCGCGCTTATTCTACGATGTCGTCGTCCGTGTATGAATACAGGAGGCTATCGCGAAATTTTTGCTCCCGGGGAGAGGTGCACTGCGAACAAACGAGCAAACGAGTCTCGATGGTTCTCGCTTATGCGTAGGTACAAGGGACCTTAAGCATTCTCCAGAGAACGGAACGGTAGCTCGCCGCTTACACAGCCAGATGACACATAACATCCATTATGAAGAATTTTCCCTATGACCCGTGTGCGTGCACTCTCTCCTTGAATGGAAATAGCTTCGCGCGTCTGTGTTTAATTGCTCCGTGCGTGTACGCCAGACGCGTGCTACGAACTTAGTACGGCATGAATTTTAATGTTTGAAATTGTACAAGGTACACAAGCAGCCCGTAGTTGAGAATAATTATGAACAGAGAGTCGGAATAGAATATGCGAGATGAAAATACTCCGCGTTTGAAGTAAGAAAAATGCAGGATTCATTGAATTGTTCGTTTAAGTAGTAAAACAAGTGTGGTGAGCTCGTAAATGCAGCGGGTAAATTGTTACCGGAGACTACATTGTACGGAGTCAAGTAGATATTGTCATGTCATGGAAGGTTTGATTGAATTGGTCGTGGCTCCGACACATTCTACGTGCTCCACGGCTGAAGAGGATAGTTTCGACCAGACATCGGTCTCTTTGACATCCTATTTGATCCGGGCACGTGCCCAGAGTATCCATAAGTAATTTACCAGTAAGTGCATAGATATTGTCGTGCGTCCCATTTGAAACTCGCTATTTATTCATTACCGTGACGCACACAGCTAATATATCGATTTTTCGTTAATTCGTTTTCACATAAAGCTTAATATAATATGAACGAGAGAAACAATTCTTTCCATTATTTCAATGAAAGAGATGAATCGAATATTGAATAAGTAAAAATCGAACATCCAGTGATTCGTTAAATATCGAAGCCACTGCTTCATGGATCATTAAAAACGAAAAGGATTATCGAATACGAGAAGCCGATTGTATTTTTTATTACAATCCGCCGTAATTGACAGTTTGACACGGCCGAGACGGAATTAAGTTGAAACTAGGTCCGCTGTTGGTCGGATTTTTGCCACTGTTCATGTAATTAGTAAAACGTAATTACCAAACGTAATACACTTTGTCGACGGTTCGACTTCAAACAGGAAGGAAAATGTTTTAATAAATCTTTTCATCGAACGATTTGCGATTAATTAACTTGGCCAATTAGTCACTGATAAAACGTGTGACCGTTCAGATAATTTAAAAGCGAATCGGAGTTAAACACTTCCGATTTTCATGGTTAAGAGATAAATGAAACGCAACCGTCTACCTTTGGGAGATGAAATCGTGTGTATTTACTAATGCGGATCAATATCTCGGTGCAGTGAATACCTCTAATCGATCGAATTAACAAACTTTCGACGCGCACGAAGCGCGCGTTCATTAACGTTATATAATAATGAATTATCTTTGCCACGGCGAGCTTTGATCCGTGGAATTATCAAAATTTCTCATCATCAGTCTTCAGTCATCGTTAGGAATTTCACCTGAAATATTCCAAACGCCATAACTATTTCCCATATATCTGCTGTCCACATGAATCGCTTGACATATCAGAAATTAATCGGTATCGTAATTGGTTTCTGTTCCCAGTGTCCCTAATTTATAAGAATAATAAATTTCGTCGTAATTAAGGATGTATTGGCTATACAGTCAATCCCAAAAGTTTATGTACATTAGAAAAACGCATTTCCTANAGTATATAGCCTACACATCCTTAACAGCGTAATTGAAATGTATCCGGTATTCATCTATTTAAACCACATCAATTAATTAATTAATCGGCTTTCTATTCGTTTTCCTAATTGATAAATGACGTTATTGTCTACCGTTATGAAGCGCACGTACCTGTCGAGTTGTAATTAAAATAGCGTTTCGAATATCTTTCTAATATTACGGACGACGACGTTTATTCGGTGGAACAAAAATGGGCGCGTGATGGATAATAAAAAATCCTGCTATCTAGTGAGATGCACTCAAGCGCGAGTGCCGCTTCATCCCTCGACGGTTGGTTTGCCGAAATTTACGATATGGCCGAGACCATCACGCATAAAACCAACTTTAAAACCGTTCGATCGTGCCCGGGCAAAATGAAAGACAGAGAGATGGCGAAGGGGTTGAGGAGGAAACAAGGTTTGGGAGTAATGGCCGAGGCTGTATACGCGCGATATTTCCCTTGTTTGTTTTCCATTATTCTGCAGAAGGCAGCTGTCCGCCTGGCACCGCCGCCGCGGCTATGATAAGGGATGGGGTTTGTGGCAACCACCGCGACTCGATTTTTAATGGGAAATTATTGCTTCAATTGCAATCGCATCGAATCCTCTCGCGCAGTCACGCGAAACTACCTTCTGTAAGCTGTAGGTTCGTTTTTACCTCTCCTTGAATGGATTGCGACGTACAGCACGCGGTCTATACGTTTGCCCGATTTCCCATGGGACTTCGGCTCCGATCGATGAAGTTTCCCTTATTTCGTCTTAGCTCGCCACAGCCCGAAAGAATCGACTGTTCTCGCTAACGCAGGCAACTATCCGATTGGAGTGGGATTAGAATCCCATCGACCATTAAGCGGTTCTCTTCATTGGTTTAAACTTTGAAGCGTTTTGTACTTGTACAATCAACCTTTTAGTAAAAGGGTGATAATGCCCACGTTTATAATATTCGTCGACTTTGTAAAATCGGATTTTAATCAAACGAATCACGGTTTTCCGGGATGATATTTGTTAGTGACTCTCGCGACACACTGTTGTACCGAATAATGGGATAAAACCGGTGATTCCGGGATTTTAAAACGGCGGTGGAATTATACTCACGAATTCGTGGCGGTGCACTTAAGGAGGCGTAAATCACGCGAATGGCCTTTCTGATCCGTGAAATATCGTATCCCCGCTGTCTTCCATGGGCCGCACGATGGGTGGGCACGTAGCTAAGAATTTATGCCCTGTTTTCAATTCTCGTCTACACGCCCTCACGCTGGCAAAACTACTTCCCGTCACCGTTACTCATTTTCTTTTTTCCGTAAGATTCCCGGCAACTTAACGGCCTGCGAAAGAATACGTAATAACGATTTTTTCCGATCACCCTTTATACCTAAGCGCCTCACCGTCGTACATCAAACGTGTCACCGCCAGAATCCGTTCTTATCGAAAGGTTTTGTAACAATAGGAAGCTGTACAAAAAAAATCTGATCCATTGTTTGCCAGTTAAAATCGCAAAAATTATGATACTACAACGAAAGTTTAGTGTCCTGAACATTTATTGTTGAAATCCATTTTTCTTACAACACGGGTTGTCTAAGCGAGCTGTAACAATCTTTGAATAATTGCCGAGCATCGCGCTGGATTGTAACTTGCGGGACGTGGATTTAAAGCTTTTGCATAATCGCGTATGGTTAACCAGACGCGCAGTTGCCGTAAGACGACGAGTAGATACCGAAGCCATGATATATTACCGTTTTCACCGGGACAAATGGAATTTATAGTAGCACTCGGCTAAAATCCATTTCCCTCGGATACCGCGTTCGTTTCCGATAAAAGGAGGAAGCTCCAAACGAGAGCACTTTCGCCCCCTTCAGACCCCCCACCTTTACAATGCATTCGTTGCGGTTGGGACTTAATGCATCGTACGCGCTCGATGCATTCATTTGCGAAATTCACGAGGGGGATCTCTTTTCTCCTGTACTATCTTCTTTTTCCCGTTTCATCCGGACAGGGAAAAGGGTTAACCGATTCAAGGAATTTCTTCCCGATGAAATTTGTGTTTTTGCACTTACTAGCAAATTTCATTTAGATCTTTTTTTTTAGGAATTCGCTTTTAGGGAATTGCGTGTTGATTTTAATTACTCTTAGTTAGTTCGGTGTATTCAGTTAGTTTTAGTTTGGCCATATCTCTGTGTACATAGAGATTACCCATCTGATACTGTCAGACATTAATTAGTTTTAATTGATAATATTTCGTGGCAGCGGGACGTTGAACAATAATTTGTTGGAACTTTTCTCATTAATTCTCGCCGGAGAAAGTAGCTGCTCTTAAGGGATGCAACTTAATCTCCTGCTTGCTGTGAGCACGAGCTTACGATACTTACACTGTGTGTGCACATAAAGGGTAAACACGATCTTTCTCAAATGGACACACAATATGTATTGTTGGAGAGTGAAACGATGCAACAGGTAGGATCAATATCGCACATAGGTACATACAAAAATATTGTTTTCAACATCCAGAAGTCTTTGATCAAAACGTTACCGTGTATAATTTACGTAACGAATCTATGAAAACAAAAATGAAACATTTACATATGTAATAGAAAATAACTGCGAAGATAGATTAAGAGTATTTTTTCATGAAAGCTCGTATGACTTTTTGTGAATTCCCAAATATTTGTTGAGGATCAACAAAATGTTGCACACGTTTTCGCTATTGCCGAGAGTTTGTGTCTCGTGTAAGACAGACGCCCATAGGCACCAAGCCAGGTTTCTTGTTCATCAACGCCGCCGTTTCGCTTAAGGGCTTGTATCTCAATCAGCCGCTAATATCAGCCGTATAGCATCTACGGATGCACGTACATGACCTTACTTGATGTCGGGTAAATGCTCTATCCTGTCACTTATGCTGTCAAATTGGATCGGGCGACGTCGTAAGCCCTTGTACTACCTAGATAAACCCCCTGAATACCTCTGACCCTGCCTACCTCTTAGCCGTGATAAAGTGGGATCCATTTGACTTGCTGCTTATCAGTCGCGGTTCCTCGGTTCACTCTTTTCTTCTCACTCTTTCCCCGTCGGTGAACTTTGCCCGCGGCTGAACTGTCTTCGGGTAATTCCGTATAGCAATACGTTAACTTGCACGTCTTTTGTAAGACATAGAAAATACATTCGATTTTTCAAGACTTTATGGTTCCTTTACATTTATCTTGGTAACGTGCTACGATGTTTCTCTGGCGAACGCGAATTGTAATATTCATCCCGTGAGATGATACACGGTTATCGATATCTTCGGCTGGAATGGTAGACGATGTCCCGAGGGATACATTGGATTAAACCCTTACACAATGTATGTATATACCTATTGTTGTATAACATGTCGTTGCGTGTCGAGTATTCCTACGGCTTATACTTTATTTGCATTTTTCATATGTTAGCGTGTAGAGAAAAGCAAAGATTAAAACTTAATAACGTGACGAATATTGTTAACGCAGAATTCTTTCATTTTCACCGGCTACAGTTTTTCGACGAACGCCATCGATTTTCAGTTCAAGAATCCACCGTTTATTCTTGCAAATGTGACAAGAATAAACGCGGAATCTCGGTGGTTGTAAATTGCAAACATTTGAACATGCCGTCGCTTCACATTTTTTCTCCTCATCGTGGTTGATGGTGTTTCACGGAGGATGCATCTTCTTTAAGGAGTTTAATCGCGCGTGACACTGTGCATCACCGTTGCTGTCCTTTGCTCCTTGCTTTCTGCTCTTCCTAACACGCTACGTCGACGAATAATGCGACATTGTTTCTTTTTCCTCTCCTCATTCCATGCTCTCGACAATACGATCTCTTTTATATCCTTTGATTTCTTTATAAAATATTTTGCATAAAGTGTTGTTCAAAAGCTTCAAATGCCTTTTGTATTTCATTATTGCATTCATTGCAATGTATGCTAATATCGCAACTCATTCGCTCGCTTACACATTATGTAAGGCGTAATTTCATTAGAATTTTCTCCGCGTGTCCCAGTTATATTTTGCGCGGTCATTTCGGGTCATGTATGTATATTTTTCCCGGCACTGTTCGTCGCGGCCGTCTAACGTGAACGAGCACATTCGTTTAACCTTCGCCCTTAAATTTTCCACCCTCACAATAGCGTCTGAAGTTTGTGGAGGCGACACGAGTTACGACATCTCGTTACACCCCCTCTTGCGAAATATATGTATATACGGCACTCGGAACGCCTTCTCGCATAGTCTCGAAGCTATTTTCAACGGTACGATGACCCCTCAGCCTTTACCAAAATCTTTAAACTACCTCCGTTTTTGGCTCAACCGCTTCGCACATTCTCGAATCGAGAAGTACCACGAGAATTGAGCAGGTCGATTTTTCTAGTGTAAAGAATGATCGCAGGTACTGTAAATTTTAAAAAGCTCTACGGCACTGTTCGTGCACGGCTTTCAATAAATCGGATTAAACGAACTTTCATTCGCAACAACATGGTCGTCGTCTCCAGCAAACCGAGCACTTAATAACGTCAACAAAGATAGTTCTAATCTAGATGCTTCTTAATCCGCTGTTTTCACAGCTTCTCCCCTTTGCAACTCTTCATGCTAATCCCTCTTCGTCTTTTTTTCGTATTATGCTAGAAAAATTGCTGAATCCAAGCTTCAAATAGATCTTTAATCGCTTCTCGGCTCAATGAGTTAAGATCAAAGCGCTTTATCTGTTTTTATCAGCTAGGAATCATTGGGAAGAGACAAAATGTTAAACTGATTTTTGGAATTAAAATAGATTTTTAATCCAAGGTTCATTGCGATTCATTTACTCGCTCTCGTTCAATCTTTACTTTGTGGTTTTTTGTTTCTGGCCACCTTTCCTCGCTGATGTTCCACAGCTCCTTGAGAAATCCTCCCTTGATCCAGGCAAGATACTGAGTACATGGTCCAGGGGTCAACAAGAACCAGACACGCCCCGCACGGTCCGCAGTTCCGGTGTTACATGCAATATGCCGGGGCTTGCCAATTTGTCTGAGAGTGATTAATTAGTGCTGGTATTTGCCCAACGTTCAAGGATCAGGTTCGTTGAGTTTGTGGTCGAAATGTACGCAGAGAGGAATGAATGAATATTTTATACAGAGCCGCGTTAACGCTGCAGCTACTTGAGAACGCTCTAATCCCGCTTTTCTAAAGAGGCAGTTTAAAAGGAGCAATAATTCTCTCTGCCAATTAAAACGCCGTTGCTTTTAAAGGTTTTTTAATTATTAATTTATCTTAAAAACTGAAAAATTAGGAGACAAGATATTTTGCTTTATCGATATTTTTCATCTTCATGACTCTTAAAAAGTAGACTATTCTAAGCTGATGTCTCGTTTCATCATGAACGAATATTTTTTCAAATTACGAGAACAATATGGCTGGAACTTGGTCGTGAAGTCCTCGTTTACTCGTGTAACGAGCGAAGTGGAGTCGGAAGTATATTAACCCCGAGCAACCACCGTGTGAAGGTTCACAGTCGACGACGACGGCGACGAGCATTGCGGGGAGTAAAGTGAGATTTGTCGGGCCATTTTGAGGGCCTTTAAAACTCGTTGCCGCGAGCACAAATGGCTCGGAAAGCAATACATTGCGTCGCGAATTGACGTCTCTCCCCACGGCCATTTTTCTTCGGAACGTCTCATTGAATTGCAAACTTCCCTAACGAGGACAGTGGGAGGGTAAGGGTAAAGAAAATTTCGTGTCGCGGCGGAGACGATCATTCGAGGAATATTAAACGGCGAGAGACCTGTCGACGGCCCGGACGGCTCAATTGGAAATGGGATGGCGGCCTGACCAACGGGAGACCCGGCTCCGAATCCCAATCCGATCGACGTTCGACGCGCGTTCGAAGAAATTGAGGCAGGGAAGAGGGATAAGGGATGCACGTCTCGAGCTGGACGTACGATTGGACGAATCCCCGGCCAAAGCTATCTGGATCTAGCGGCGTCCAACGTGGTAACATCCATTGTTGGGACGAAGGATTTGCATTTAAGTGCTAGCTGGGCCCCGTTCGAAATGAAACTCATCGGTCGAGAAACCACTTGGTAAATGGTACGACGGGTGAAAATGTTATTACGTGTAACATGCATAAAACTAGTCAAACATTCCCGATGTTGTACGCTCTGTCATAAAATTAATTTGTTCATCACCAGAGTACTTGAGAAATTGAGTATGTAAATTGAGAGAGATACTCTTTTTGAAAGATGAAAATTGAAGATTGAAGATTATTGTAGTTACAAGAGAAGTGAGGAAACGAGCCTCATTGTAGGATGCGCAATTTGTGCACTGATATCCGAAAAGCGCATAGTTTACCTCGACTTGGATAATACTTGGGCAAAGGCGTTCTGATTCTGGATTGGTAGTGGTAGTCGTGTTCCAGACGGAACTTACGTCGCCTATACGCGGGAGAACGGCGGTTTCATTCGACTTGATGGATGTGGCGTGCATCGTGAGGTCGCGGCTGGCTGCTACCTAGCAGTGGAAGCAGCCGTTTCGCGGCTGACAGAGAATAGAGAAACGCCCCGAGGAATCGGCCAAGCGAAAATTTCACCGGAACCGAACCCGAATCCGCACCACCTCTTGCTCTCGCGTTGCCAATATTAAACGTTCCTGTTTGACTAACGTCACTTCACGACGCCGCCAAGTATATTAATTCTGCGAGCTTCCCAGAAAAAGTGCCGCAATTTAACTTACCTCGACGCGCGACCCTTGGAAAGGCGCTCCGAATTTCTGTCGCAGAATTCACGAAACGTCGCAATTGACTGGTTTAATTTCTAATAACTTCTGAAGACGTGCACGTGTGCAGAATTAATATCGATGCGTAAACTATCGCACAGTGTAATGAGAAATTCCTATGAACGTGAACTATAACGTTCTTTAGGTACAAACGTTCGAATACTATTGCATGCAAGTTGATTCGAAATAAGCCAACGTAATTTCGTTACCGTTCCAATTAATTGGTAATTGGCGATAATCGAAGATCAACAATGCGCCGAATTGTAGGCCCGGCAATAACTGTTCGTTCGGGGCAACAATGACAATCAGCGAATCTGAATCGAGGGATTAATTGATAGAGAGCAAAGAAGGGCGCGGGGCCAAGGCGAGGTCGTAATTATTATTATTATATCTGCTTCTATCGATTCCGTTATCATATATGCTCATCTATGTGCTCAACGTTGGTGGATAGATGGGTACAATTTGGGAATTCGATCCTGCGGTCCCGTTCGACTTCTGTGACAATATTAGTCCCTCGTCCGAACAATGTGATTGCTTCGAATCTGTTGATTTGTTCACGAATATCCGTTTTCCATGTACAATCTAGAACTATTGCGTGAATAATACTATTTAACTGTTTACAATCATTGATTATCATATTGACCATTTGTATAAATTAGAATTTCTCTAATGAAAATCCGTTTTTTATTAATCAAGTTTGTTATTAAGTTCTTTAATCTTAGTGTATTTACGATAAGTTCGATTGCATGTAAGATTATAATGGCGGATTGATTTGGCTGCGAGCTTTTGCTGTTAGATCCTTCGATCTGTCGAACAAATAGAATTTGGAAATGCATTGGTAGCTCGATTGCGTTTCTGTGTCAATATTGACGGTAAGGCACATGTGTGATTGCACTCACCTTGTCCCGAATCGCTGTGCCATCGGTTGAATCCAAATTCGCAACACGGAATACGTGCCACGTAATTAACGTGCATCGATTAATTACAATTAAAATCGATGGATTTCGTATGATGCATCGAATTTTATACGCATTCATCGGTCGTAATAATAAAATTGAAACATTCGATAAAGTCAGAACCGTTCCACAAGTCTCTAAGTTTTATTATGATTTATTTAAATTTATTCTAAAGTCACGTAGAACGTACGATGTATGAATAGGAATCGATTAATATTTGACGTCCCACGGAAAGTTTCAATTCCATCTTGATACTTTTACGTCATGTGAACGGACGCGTCTATCTTGAAAAGGAACGAGAGTTTACCAGCTGAGAGATATGCAGAATGAAGAGCTAGACATGTGAAAAGCACGAGAAACGAAGACGAGAGAACCGAGAAACTCAAACGGTGATTCCATTTCACTTATGTGCCAATATTGACACGATTTCATTTACCTTATACGAACGGATCCTGTGCCTTTGTTACTCAAACAACGAACTCTCAAAATAGATTTTCCGTAGTTTGGGTTAGTTCATCGAACGACGGCTGAAACTTTATCATCAATCAGCATGTCGTAATCTCTCTCGATTCCCAATTTCAAACTACCCTAAGCCAAATCTCTTATCAACACATTATTAGTTAGAGGAATTCATTTTTTTACTTCCAGTTGCCTTTGCCTAATCCATTATGAAATTTATATTACGTTTACATACTAAAAATGTGTTATGAAAATATGAAAAAGTATACATCTGTTCGAGTATCGATTAGATATCAATATTTTCCATTACTTATCATTTAGTAGTACCTACATGTATTGTAGGATGGTATCATAAAAATGAAATATAGAATACTTTTCGAAGCCACCAATAAATTCACATTCGATCTTCTCCTTTCGTTTCTCATTTCACGCGAAAATATGTATCAACCAGAAATTACACGGCCGACGAATAACAAGTCGATTCGACTTTCGCTCTGACGGATACGGGCCCGATAACTTTCGTCGACAGAACGGCAATAAGAGGAGCTCGACGCGTATACATTGGGCACCGCGTAAATTTGAAAAAACGTTTGTCATCGGGTCGACGCCGCTGAACATGAGAAACGGCGTGTGCTCGCAACGGAGAGAGATACCGCTCCTCTTCTTTATGTCTGCAACTTCTCACAGAGGCTCGTAACTTGGTTCGTATAGTCCTCGAGTACCGTCCCCTCGAAAAGAAGGACAAAGCTGAGCACGCGATGATTTCGGGTCGAGCTCCTCGCCCGGCCGTCTCATTCTTTTCAAAGACTGTTTTTGATGTAAACACTTATAAAGGGGAGGAAGTAAAGAAAGAGGGATTATGGCCTCGTCGCAACGAGGATAGTTATTGTCGCGGGGGGATTCAATTTCCAGATGCGCGAAACGTTTATAGCACATTGCGGGAACATATTATTATTGGCTTCGCACGTGTTTGTCCCCGGATATAATAATGTTATGAGTTGATTAAGCAATAACTGTGTTCATCGCCCAAACGAGATAGGAAGCTGATTATTATTCGCAATAATTTAGTTGCGTAATTGTTCTCTTTTATAGAAGAAAATTTCATCATTTTTTAATAGTCATCGTCAATGATATACTATTTGGGAAATTTTAATTTGGGAAACTTTCGTGCATTTTATGCATTTCGTATATTAGTAGCAATTAGGTATTCGATCCGATTATATAGACCAGGCGATATCGGAATACTGCTGACGAGCGGTAGCAATAAAGATTTCTCTTTAATTCCGGGTACGATTCATAGCGTTTCCATCACCCTCTAACGTCGCGGGTGCGGTAGAGAGTAACGGCAAACACTTTCCAGACTCGATGAAAGAGAGATTCTTATCTTATCGAATCATCTGAGCCTCCTAAACCGGGAAATTGGACAGGAACGCGTAAAATAAGTTTCATTTCCCTTCGCTGTGCTTTTCTTGAGCGTAGATAGACACGAAATCCGTTGATTAATAGACAACGATAATAGAGTGAGTGTCTGAAATGAGCATACCTTCCGCAGAGATGAAATTCGCGTAATATTTTGCAGCATTATACGTTAAATCGAGCGCCTCTATCCTTTGTACGATCATAATTAGAAATTTAAATGAAAATCGTTTGTTCATGAAGCTCCAAGATAATTAAATATTCATTAGTTTCGTTACTACTTCTTTTTAATTATGCACTCGAATACTAAATGGAAATTTTTATTAAATAGTTTTATACTATTTACCCTTATCAAGATCTTCGACCAGATTTATTTATAGCACCGTAGCTTTTCTCAGAGCAAGATAATTCACTTATCGCATGATTCGGTAAAATCAAGGGTTCTCGATCTTATTCCCTCACCCGGAGATTTCCACTACCTAATCAATATAAATCGTATCGGGCTACGTGCGAACTCAATTCTTATAGACGCTATAAGAAAGCAACAATTTCCCATCGGTCGAGATTGCGCTCGAATAAAACCGTTTAAAGGGGAATAATCAACGTTGTTTTATCGGCATTGATTAAATCCGGGTGTTCCGTTTTAATTACCGAGACGAAATTCTTGCTACCGTCTTATTTCCATATCGATTCGCGTTTTAAACGAACCGAGGCGTCTCGCCAGCCGGTCCTTAGCTCCGCGTTTTAATACGCCTCTTAATATATTCCCAGCCAGAATTTTTTTCTTCGACCGCGATGCATATTCCAACGAGAACCGTACAGCGCGAATTAAGCATCGTCTAGTAGTCGTGGAGAGGTCTGGTGCACAGATAACAAGACAGGTTAAACGTATACAATAAAACTTCAAAATGAAACTTTCATTCCCGCGGTAGCTCACAACCGCAGAGTTATGGAAAAATCTTTTTCACGGGAAAGTTTACTTTATCGACGGTTATTCTCATCTTCTTGCTTCCCTGTTTTAACGTCTGCTGCTTCCCTCTGCCAAAGGGTCTTGACCTGGGAGATTCATTAGAACTGGAATGCAAACTTCGTTATTGAATTCTCCTCGACCGTTGTTTCGTCAGCATTCTTTCCGACCAACTGTTCAGGACGCACTAGATAACCTGTTATCTTAATCGAGCCAGCTCGTTTCCTTTAATGTTTGCTTGTCGCGCAAGAAAAATCTATGAACAGAGCCGAGAGATTTGAGAACTGATTTCTTCATTTAATGCATACTTATCTCCACCGAGGAGATATTATTAACACTAGATTGCNATATATGTGTTATACCTATATTGCCCAAAAGCAGTCAATCTTTCTAGTGTTAAAGATTGGCAACGCCTGTATAATCGTTGGGACAGTGAATGGGACCCATTGGGGCTCAAAGTACAGTCAATGACATTTGTATGACAACTACAGCTAAAATTTTTATCTGAAGTATTTCTCGCTAAGATGAAAAACAATTTTTGCAATATACATTTTTCTTGACTATTCTTCAACAAAATATTTAAGGGATCCTATACAAAGTAGGATAGTAGTGTGCTTTCTATTTCTTACCTCGGCGATAATATATTCTAGAAATCGTTGAAAAGTGCAGACGATTTCGCGCGACATAAACTCCCATAAGGCTGCCATTCTTAAAGAGACTTGCGGATTTCCTCACTTATAGAAAGCGTTATTCACACGGATGAGATTGCCCGCGACGGAATTTCAATTTCTCTCTTTCGCTTACTTCTCGCGTCGTTAAACTTTCATTTTGCAACAATACCGGAGATTTAAGTCAGTCGGTGAGTCAACAACGTTGAGGATCTACCGGTTATAAATTGAATAGAATTGCATTATTCAGCGTCGCATCGCGTCGTCGCATAAATATACATTAATTGCATCGGTATGCCCTCTTAAAACAGCCAATAAATGTCAGTACAAACTAACGTCGCTTACAGGATGGAATTTTCTCAATTGCCTCGCTGAATTCGTATTTAGACGTTTGAACAAGGAACGTAAATCGTCAGCTGCGCATTAAACTTTATTAATAACCTTTCCAAAAACTTAGATAACTCTCAAACAAGATCTGAAGTACGAGTTCTCCTTACCTACATTCCTGGCAATTAAATTATATGAATTTCGCGAGGCCGTGATGAAGTGTGCATTAATTATTATTATTAATCGTCTGTGAACTGCGAGGAAAGTAGGGCATATGATTGGCCTACATCGGTGACCCGTCTGTAGAACTTTTATCGGATGAACTTCCTGCGAGGGATCATGGGATACTGAATTTTACTCGGTATATTTAAATTTTTCCTCGATTCTTCAGAGTTTCGACGAGTCTAACCCCGGTTCGAAGGGAGTTGATATCGCGCGAGAGCCGAATCGAAACGTAATTTCATAGCGAAGAAGCCGTGACAGAAGTTTCCGGTCGCACACGGAAGAGGCTTCGTCATTCGTTCGAATCGGGTCAAAAGTTTTTCGCTTTCAAAAGCGTGAAACCGCTCGCGCGGTTCCCCACGAACACCTGCCCTCCTCCTGTCCTGATCCCATTCGCCGCAGTGGATCGGGCGCCGATTATATTACCGAGTTGAAAATTCGCGTTAATTGTTCACGATCCCCGAACTTCTCGAGTGGCGCGCAGCGGAAGGAAGGGTTGTTCGAGGAGTGTTCTTCCCGGTAGCCGGTCGGCCGATTTTAAATTTGGACCGTGATCCCGAAAGTTGGCCACCGATAGAACCGGAATTCTCAACTTCTGCATCGTTTCGCCATTATCGTTCCTCGCCAGTGAATTTGCGAGAGGGCGAATTAAGCCACGTTCGCTTTAAAGCTCGAGGCTGTATGTACAGGACCCAATCCGAAATCCATCGTGTGATGCGAGATGAAACATTTGTTTTTTAAAAATGGATGCACTCGATCGTTTAATTATTTGATTCGCAGCTGTAGTTTTTTTTTGGAGAGCATTGATGAACAAATGAATGAATAGTTTTCCGTTCAATCCATCAAACTGGGATCCGATGAAAAATTGAACACCTCGATTTGATTTTTATCACCGGTGTTGCATTATCACAACATAGTTCGGCTCGTTGCAATATTCCGCTCGCTACCCGCTTCGTAAATTAACAGCCGACCAGGACGGCACTATTTCGACTATCGACACGCGTTACGATGCATTAGCGTGGACCGACGCGACGATAAAACTCTAGAATTCGATAATTGATCGGCTAACGGTGTTAATCCGCGGAGGTGATGATTGCGCGTAGAAAAAAAAAAATCGTAAATTGTAATAAAATAAAGGTTTCATCTCAGCCACTTGGTTCCGTTTGATCGGCGTCATTCACCGTGCGAAATAACAATAATTGTAGGAAGCAGAAAAAAATAACCGTGGAAATTGATATGTGAAAATGAATTCAACCGTTTCGCAGGGAATATATTTGATGCACCGTTGGCTCACGTGGAGCGTGCATTTTCGTTTACAATAATTGACGTTTTCCCATTATGAATTGTTTTTACGACCGTTACGATGGGTTTTATTACGATCCGGTTCCGGCGTGGAAAAATGCGTCGCGCGTGGATTATGGAACGGGGACGGTGGTTTAAAATTGTTGCGTGTCAAAACATGGCTAAAGAAAAAAGGGAAATGCATTACTTCCGGCGAGAGGTTACAGCTGAATTTTATTATTCCCCCTGTTGAAACGGAACGGCGATGTGTTTATGCCAGTGTCCACGGTATTAAACCGCGGTTCCCGAGCGTGAACTTGTAAAAATGCAAATGCAACGTGACCACTTTTTACCCGGCTCCCAGTTGCAAAACGACCATCTGCGAAATTGTATTACGCGGATTTATGCGTTTTACATTCGCAAATCCGCCGTTTAGTATTTAATTGTCAGCCGCGCGTTCAACGGGGAGACATAAAAACCGTTGTAACTTATAGCGACGTATTTTTCTATCCCTGGCAAGGATTTTTCTGACTGTTCGGACCGGTTTAACAAGGAGGGGGAGCAGGGAGGTGTACAATGGCTACGTTAGACCGAACGATGTCCATTTCTCTCGGTACAAATTGAGCAAATAGAGAACGGTCTGGAGTCTCTCTCGATTTTTCATATCGCTGGAACTAGAACCCCGCTTCTTTCCTCCGTTACATTTCGACTCAGACCTTATCAACGCATTCTTGTTCGCCTTTCCATTCATTCGTGTAGCGCGACACAACCTAGGAAATCGAGGAGTGGAACAATTTCATAAACTCGACGGTCTAACAGACTCCCAGCGTTTTATGAACCGAACGACCAGCCCTTCTGCACGTTACATGCGTATAGAAATTTTCCTACTTCAAGTTTAGAAAAGTCGGAAATTTTTTAAAATTCTTGCCTGATTCGATTTTCTTATCTTTAGTACATAATTCGACTGTGAAATTCTGTTCAGTCAATCGTGGCGTATTCTTGAGATATCGATGTCGACTTTAACACACGTTCTAGAAACTCATCAACCGTTTAATTCATAGATCCGGAAGGTAATTATTGATCCAGTAGCGTAGACTGGATTTGGTTAGGTGTACCATAGTGGGTAATTAGTCCAGTCGATCCGCCATCCGGATGGTTTCCGAGGGGACTTAAACGTACGACAGACTGCTTGCACGTGTATTTGCCGTGATTCCAAGTCATATGCCGGTAACTAAACGTTCGCTCCGTTGGGGTTGAAAAGTTTACGTAAGAGGGTTCGAAATCCTCTCGAGCGATTAACGTGAATGAACGCGAGTTCCCAAAATAGTGGGAGGAAAATAGACGGGAGGATCATCCCGCACTCTCTGCAGGTGCTTTAAAGGGATTTCGACAGCTTTAAACTCCGCTCACTTTTCCGCGTCATTCGTTTAAACTTTTCCGCCTTCAATCATCATTTCGATCTGAAACGGAAAAGTCCTACCGTATTTCTCGAAACTTTCGAACATGATTATTTCATTTTGTTTTAATCCGTTTCGAAAATATTACTTGCATTTTAATTAAACCTGCCTGAATATTACTATTCTTCTTTTAAGTCCTTATTAATCTTCCAGAAGTTAAAAATATAATTAACAATGAATTGACAATGAATTTTTCGTTGAAGCCTCCCTCAGTTGATAGAGGAGATCGATATGAGAAAAATCGCTTTTAGTTCGTTCCCATATCTAAATCTGTTCAAAAGTTTCGCGGCTTAAGCACTTCGCCGGAAATACAGCTCCACTTCTGTTCCTATACTCGAATGGTTATTTTCTGAGAAACCACATCGGCGTCTGGTTGTCTGGCTGTAGGTAGTGAAGCCGGTCAGTAATTCGGTCAACGTGCGAGGAGGATATCGATAGGAATATCAAAAAAGCTACGCTTGTGTTTATAGGGTCGATATCGCCAGAACTGAGTTCCATTCAGATAAACCGAACGGGATTTTTAAGGATGTATTGGCTATACAGTCAATCCCAAGGGTTTATACACATTAGAAACGCATTTTTTAAAAAGAAATCAGACGTCGGAAGAACATTGCTAATAATAAACAACAAA
>NW_017177240.1:424382-433890 GCF_001652005.2 Ceratina calcarata
TTGTTACTTATTACGGAATTATGAACAATTACAATTTTTTTATTTTTAATTGGAGTAGACTGACAATGAATGGAAGGAATGGGAACTAAAACTATTGCTTTTTTACAAGTATTACTGAAATGAATCAAACGGGATTTTGAACAGAAGGCTTTCTCGCTTCAAATGTTATTTGCCTCGTCCTGTTTTCGTTATTTGTTGTACAGTTATAGATAACTGAATTTCTGGAATTGTTAATAAGGTTCGAATTCCACTAGGGACCGCGTATCATACATGTACGTATACGAACGATATACATATGTACATATATTGTATATGTATAATCGGCTAAACGAAGCACGTTTGCGTGTTTGGAAGTTAACTTCCGGTAACTCGTGAACTCGCGGCCAAATTTGAGTTGCAAGCGCCTCGCATAATCATTGCTGCATTTCCAACTAGTTTAGAGAAAAATCCCTCGTGCAACTGGTAGATACAGTATTAATTTTCCATCTCTCCCTCTAGCTCTCTTTTAACGTATTTATATAATATTAAACAAACTGGACTACAATGAAAAATGTTGGAATTTAATTAACTAAAGTTACAAGCGGAATTTCGTCGCTGCTTTCCTTCTATCGCATCCGTACTCTCTTTAAACATACAATAGTAGACTAAAATATCTCAGCGGTCACACTCTATGACAACTGCCAAATGTCCGGGGAAAAAATACTTCGTGCGGCTATTGCCAGGAGGTAGCTCTCTGCCGGTTCCTCTTTTTTTTTTCGTTAAAATAAAATATATCTGAAATACCTGTAGCCGGGCCATTTATTCCGGCATGATGTATCCAGATTTTACAATCCAGTAACGCGCACGACTGGCCTGCACCGGTCATATTTCAGTGTCTTCCCTCCTCGTGCTCGTTTGCCGACAGAAATATTTGGCAGCGCCAGGAACTGCAATGGATGCCAGATATGCGCGGTTTAATCCAAACTCGGAGTCGTTTCGATGGTCGTTCATCGATTTTGTTCCGTTCCATCCTATCCCGTTCCTGCACGCGTTCCGTGTTACATCAACAACTGTGACTAACACCGGTCACGCCTGAGCCGCGGTCCACACAGAAATTCCGTATTCGCATTGCGCAACAAAATTTCCAGTCGATTTCATTTATGTAACGTAATGTCAGAGAAACAGCAAATGTATTTCGTGAACGTGTCAAAAGAATTTCTGAAAACTCACGCCTGTAACAATTGCATCCTCAGAATTTACAAATGGATCCACTCGTGTTCTCGAAGGATTTTCACATGCACAGAGTTAAATATTCACGATGTGAGAGTTGAAAAAATCGGTGGTTTTCAAATTTTCACCGTGGCACACACGGTTCTTTGTTTAACAAAGAGCTGCCTTTGCAATATTCTAGACGATACGATGGCCGGTGTATGTATATGTGTTCCGGGTGTACGATTCTCTAGCATACGTTTTTCGAGCGGAAATCGACCGAGCCGAGCGAGCATCGCGTCGGCGGAAACGAAATTTCGACGCGACCTGCTCGACGCGGTGCGCATATGTATTATTTAATGTACGAGCTCCCAAAAATCGCCGTGATTTTCCACCTGTTCCAAACGGATCCTGAATAAAACAATCCTCCGTTAGTTTTTCTATGTCCATATATAATTTTTTGAAACTGCAAACTGTTCGGTGAAGCAATAATATTCGGGAATCCCGAGCAGTGTTGCTAAGCCGGTTTTATCTGAAACTACAGTCGATTGAGCTCGCGTCCACTTGGGGATTCTAAAAATTGCCTTCGAAAGGCTAAGGCGGGAAGAAATCGGCTCTCGTACATAGTGAATGCTGGCCCGGCGACCGAATCGCTGCCACAAACTTCTTTAACATTTATTGCCATCGACACGGCTTTTCCGGTGCTACTGTCGTTTTGTACACGGTATACAGTGGTACGTGCGCAGGTTTTCCGAGGATAAAGCGTTGCGTCACGCTTTCGAGATCGATCACTGATCTAGATCAAGCCGGGATTCGAAACGAGAACTGGAACGCGTGGAAGAAAACGGACATAAAGCGAGGATGACCTGTGAAGACAAAGAAAGATAAAGGGACGGGACGAAGCTCGCGGTGCTGGACAAAGAGAAACAGTTAAATAGAGAAAGCGAAAGGAATTTAGAAAGCGCGACGGAAAAAAAAGGAGAACTGAAGGGATTAAAAAAGGAGCAACGAGGGTGAAAAGAAAGAGCATACAGAATATCTGCAAAGTTCGAATGTTTTAGTTGTCAGGATAAAGGATGGAGCTTTTGCATGTCATTCAATCGGAATTAGATTCTATATTTTTTATATGATTGTTGGTGCAATTCAGTGCGAGGTCAAATCTCGCACGGCAATCAAGTCCGGACGTTTGATCCTTGGAATTTGAACTATATTCATCGTCAAGATGGCAACGCCCACCGCTATAGAATGGGTAGATACATTGCACATAGGGGTATGCTAATAGAAACTGCAGAGGAGCTTAACGTCTCCATCAAGGAACATCTCCCTAAGGACGACGTGTCCTTAATTAACAACTACGCTCGCCATTCGATACAAAGCGTTAGGAACCGAGACAGAGATTCACTGTTAAAGTACAAAGTATACCGATCTGACCGCGAAAATATTCGAAAACACCTTGTACGGTGTTCTATTAAAGTCTGACAAGTGGAGGAAGTACCTTGAGAAGGCAGATCTGAATTCTCTGATGTAAAGTAGAACAGCAGAGGAAGTTTAAAAGAGGAAATCCTTTTAGACTGAGACACACCCTATATAGGCAGAGCTAAAAACAATCATGGAAAGGTGTACAGAAAAATCGAAGACAATGGATGAAAGCAAAGGGGTAATAGTAGGAAAAGATAGGGTCGGAGAGGGGTGTTCGGAATGCATTCACCGTGACCCGTTCACTATATCCGGTCACGTGCTGGTGCGTGACTTCCTTTCATCAGTTTACAAAGGGATATCGAGGAGCAGCAAGAGTGTACTACCGGGCCGTGGCTCTGTACACGCTTGTACCGCGAACCCCGTGACAACGACTTCACCCTGGCACGTCATTTTGCGACCGAGGGCTGCTGGCCTCAATCTCGAGCCTATATCGCTTGCCTAAGCGTCACTGGCGATCGATGGACCCATAAACCTGTCCGGTTCCGTTGCCACTTCCAAAGAAAATATATTTTCTGTTCGTTATTTACGAGCCCTATCTAGTTCGAATCGAGCTGCCTTTTGTCAGAATTTTTAATACGAGACTAGTGAACACACGTCTTCCTTCCTTTCTCAACTGTTAGTGTCTACATCCCGAAGAGACAAGAATAATCTTTATTTAGAATAGTCTTTATTAAACAATTGTATACAATACTAACTCTTGCCTGAGACCACACCAAGAATGCAATGATCTTTACATTGCATAGAGAATTGATATTGATTTCGAATTGAATCCGTAATCAATGTAGATTAGATCGACTCGTAATTTCATGAAATTGGTAGAGGAAGCTTACGATTAGTTGACCGGCAATCGTAATTCAGATCGATGCACCGGCCGCGTTCTCTGATGGTAACGAACGTTTCGGGAAATTCATTACACGACAGGAGATAGTTATCCGGTTCTAATTAACTTTTGTCCGTACAAGCGTCAAACGTGACAGATCTCTTCAGAGAAGTCAAATTCGTGAAATGAGCTTTAAACAATTAACTACCCTCTTTGAACGACGTTATAATAAAATGAGGGAACAAAGCGGCGAGGCGTTCGAAGTTTGCGAACAAGAGGTGAATGGGCACGGGGCTTAATAAAAGCGCGCATAAATATCCAAGAACTAATACCGTCTCCCCGTGAAGCATGCAGCTGGTAGTTGATAATGAGATCATTACTTCGCCATGTACAAAGTAGACATATGGGAGTCTATGTAAGCATCCCTGATACACGTGTACGTTAGAGTCGCGAGTATACTTATCGCGCTTCTAGGTTTTCTTCCTTACGTCGTGGTAATAACTAACCGAGACGAGGGGGTGTCATCTCGTTTCACTCTCGCGCCCTTCTTGATACTGTTTTCTTGATGTAATTATCACGCGTGGCTTGGTGCACAGCGCTGCAAACGAAAATCGGATCGAACCTCGGTAATGCGTTTTCGAATTTACCCACGCGATCACGAAAATGCGAAATCAATGAGAAAACGTGAATTTCTACCGCAGAAGTACGTAAGGAAGAAAACCGAGGGTTGACAGAGAAAAATTAGGAAAGGATGACAGGAAGGGGGAGGAAAAAAATAGAGAAATCTTTCACGAACTCGATCCTCTCATCGGGTGGACGCGCAGGGTTGAAACCTGTGACCCATGAAACCCCGTGGCCGCGACATGGTATTTCGTTTCATCGGGTTCACGGGAATGGTCTCTTTCATCTCACGGTAAAAGTGTTACGTTCTTGGTAGCATCGAATGACCCCTGAAGCTATCCGACGAAATTAGTTTCAGGCACACGGGCCTGCCACTGGCTCTGCCGCTCCACGCTGGTATAAAGCCCCTACGTGTACACCGGTGCGCCCGGGATTATTGACATGTCGCGCTGCGAAGAGTGTCCCTGTTCGATACGCGAGTTACGCTCCCTGACAGGGTATCTATTAACATTGAAGCTCGTACGGTGAATCCTCTCTGTCCCTCGAGAGGTCCAACCCTTGATGAAAATAAAAGGGACCACGGGCTTCGCTCGGTGGTTCAATTTTCTTATAATCAACAACCCATCATCTTTCCTAGTAACCTTTTAAATGGAATCGGAAGCTGCAAATTATTGTTACAAATTAACAGATTCTGATTGGTTTTAGAGAATTATCGATAGACTTGGGAAGTGCGCGTAATAGGATTTTCAGCGTTAATATGAACTCGTATTGGAATTATCGAGGTCCTTTGACAGGGTGGTCGTGTGATTTTCGTGATAACGATTTCTGAATGGCGCAGTCTCTTGCGGCCGAACAATTTGAGAGTCGGAAAATTATCGACGATAGGAGGGATCGATACAAAGGAATCTCATTTTCGGACGGTTGAATACCGACTTCCGGAAAGAGGAGCATTATAGGAGTACGTATGGTTTCTTGGAACGCGTAAAGGCGCATAAAGGCAACGGGGGCATAAAGGAATCCGAATCCGTCCTCGGAACGTTTCCAATTCCCTCGCCGCTTTCGATTTGAGGAATATAGAATATAGAAGAAATAAATCCCCCTTACTTTATTCTTATGGTAAGGACGGTCTCGAGATATGTAGTCGAAAAATTCTTGAGGACGGAAGTCCCGTTGAAAGCAAAACGATTCCCGCAATTTTTGGCAACCGCAATTCTAACGCACCTTTGCCACGAGATTTTCTAGAGATTATCTGATGAAAAATGTAGGCAGCCACGGCGAATAGCGAAATTGTTTAGGATTAGAGTAATAACATTTGTAACTGATTTTTGGTTAGGTAGGTAATTCAAATACGATATCTATGTATTAGAATTTAATGTAACATCGATATCGCATATCAGGCCTTTGGACGAAAACCATAATTTTCATTACTAAAATTATTTGCTGTCGGTGAATATTATCGGCTGCTGCATTCAGACATTAATTATACGTCTGTGTAATACATCTCGCGCAATTGGTTGCCGGCCAAATGGCAATCGCAGACTCAGCGAATGCAATTTGCCAATAGTTGAGTCCGTATTACCATTTTCTTCAATTCCCAATTCATGTTCCAAATGACGAACGAGTACACGGTTTGAATACAAAAATACGTTCTGCTGTAACGCGATATTAAATGTCTTATGTCCAAATCGAGAGCGTCTTGTTTTCCCATGCAATAACTCATCATTTCATCAAATATTTGATTATTAAATGTCAATATTCCGTGTATCTTCTATGTTTATCTCTTGAAGTTTACATTTTTCCTTTACCTCTTGAAGAAGCCATCGAGGATGTTGGTACCATGAAAAATGTAACTGTAGCTGAACCGTCGAGTAATAGGAACCTCGGGAATTCTGTTTCTTCTGATATTCTGCCACTGCCCTGGGGGATCAATAAAACGTACAGAATTTCAAACTAAACTTGCCACCGGCTGTTGTTAAGATTGAAATGCAGAAATCGTTAACGTCACGGTTGCACTTTAGCTGAAATTTCAATATGTTACACGTACAAGTTACAAATATTCCAGCAATCTTAAGTTGTAATACCCATTCCGCTCAACGGCACTTTCCTTAATTCCACAATTGCACCGGTCCGAAACATAGTAGTCGTGCAAAACTACTCGTCTTCACGCCACGGCCTAAGCAATTTCTTAATGAACGAACAATGCGCCCAATTAACTTGAGCCTAGCGAATTAAACGAATTACACGGTATCGTTCTGAATTAATCCTTGATTCGGATGTTCACTGTTGAATTTTGGCATCGTTGAATTTACCGACTAGCGTATAGAACATGAAGCGTTTGTGTCTGATCACAGCCTGACTTTATACTGATCTAACGTTCTACTGTATTTAGTTTAGGTACTTGATTCTTGCTTTTGAATTTGCAATATCGCCCTTCAAAACTCGTTTCGTTCCCCTGCTAGAGATTCCAAAAACGAATCGCGATGAGGAAAGCCACGCGTGCTTCCGTATAATAGCCGAGTTAAAGGAATGGACGGACCGGAAGAGCACTTGTGCGTCGTCGAATTCGTTTATCCGAAGATGAAACCGGGTCTCGAGCCTTCGGTAAACGTACTGGCGCGGCGTGGCAGCGCGCGCCGCCACTGTTTGAAATCTCGAGATTCGTGGAACTCCTCGGATGCATCGAAATGAAAGCTCACCGACCAAGAAACTTTCGTCAAGATAAAAGAAGCGGGTCTGAAGACAATACTACCTCCTAGGAACTTCGATTGAGATTCAAAGTATCCTTGAACGATCCTCCCGATTTTTGCACGTGAGGCTAAGTTAATAATCGATGAAATATTAACGCTCCGGTAATAAAAATTATATGCGTTTTAATGTAACACCAAGCAGTGTGAATAGCTCCATTAATTACGTTACTGTATAAAAAAAAGTTGACAGCCCGTTTCTTATGAAAATAATATTCCATTCTGCTTTTTAATAACCGGTAGTAAACTTTGAAATTAAAAATAAAAATTAAACAGAGTGGTTGCATGTTTTCCAATTACCGCAGAACGCATGAACGATACCACGTAGATAACGAGAAACTGCTCGTGGCTGGCAGCAAACGATACAAATTTTTCATCCGCAATTTCAATTCGATATCTCTGCTAGCCCTCGGGAAACTTCTATAACACACCGTGAACACAAAAACTACCGCGGAGAACATATTTTAGTATCTGTTCCCTTGTATTTTCTTTCAATTTGCATACGCGAAGAGGCGTGATTCAGACATGTCACCGTTCGTTTCTGCGCATGTCATTAATGATGATCAATTCGTACAATGTATGAGGATACTCGGCAAACCTAATCAATAAATAGCATTTATAAAAAAACGGACTGTGCAAAAATTAGAAATGCTGCGTGTAACGTATAAAACTTCATAAAAATCCAAATCTGAATGTGCATATGTATATTCCAATGCTTTAATGGTAAAATAAATGTTTTATTTTGCATGAATATTAATCAATGTCAATCTCGATCGTAATGGATCTACATATCTGACAAACGAAGATTGTTTGAACTCGTATAACGAATTAAATTTGCTATCGATGCCGATATGTTTCGAATTCGATCGTCCGCTTGTCAGACACGTAATAGCCTATCCAAGGTTTACCGTTTCTCTCGAACGACAAGTAAACTACATAGAAAGTGGTCTTTCATTCGCAATCTCCATTCTTCCAAGGATCAAGCCTTGTTTCCCTCATTCCTCTGACAATCCCTTCTTATGGCTCACTTCAAAAAACCCATCTCGCATGCTTCTGTGCTTTAAGAGCAGTTCCCTTTCTTTGATGCAATCCGAAACGAGTTAAGCGTGAGTTACTTGTATGAGAACAGCTCTTATCAAAGTCCTCGTAGAAATAACTTTCAGATAAAGTTAAGCATATAGGATTGAAAGTAAAAATGTTTGCATGGTCTGAAGTCTAAGTCACAGGCTGCGAGAAACGAGGTAACGGACGAATTTGGCGCAAGGGGCGAAACAGACGAGGATGCCAATAGCGCATATTTAATTAAGAGGTAGGCTGGGTAGGCAGGTCGAGGAAAAGTGGTGCGGGATGTTAAACACACCTGCGCATCGAAAGTTCGTCATGAATAATTCCGTTTGGCTCGTTTAACGCGGTCACGGTGCCCGAACGGGGGGACTTCCATCAGCTACCGTTGAACGATAATTGACTTTGCCTCTCACTGGCTCTATTTATTTGCTCGCGAAACGAACCCTGCACGAGGTCCCTGGTTCGAGGGACTAAACGCGAGCGCACGAGGGTCAGAAGCATGACAAAGACGGCGAAGAAACGGGGGTTCAGCAGTATGTGATTAGAAATCAAATTAAGCCTCGGGATGACTAATTGATCCAGAAATTAAATCTTATATTAGTTCCGTTCGATAGTGATCTTTATGAGTATAGGCGTTTAATCCTCTCCGTCATGGATAGTCAAGCGTCATTAACAGAAATTACACGTGTTTAATAAAACTGTGATACATTATTTGTTTATTTGGTTTTACTAATTAAACATTTAAATAGGGAGTCCGTACGGTCAATAATTGATTAGACAGGAGTGCAAACCTTAATAACGAAGCACTTTAAATTCGATTAATTTGATGCATGTTTAACGTGCCGAGACGACTGTAGAAGTGATATTGATTAGATATTAATTGAATATCGTAAATGTATTGAACTCACGAGTTCATCCTAACAAGACTGTTTTAATTAAAGTACACAGAATTTGCCGGGACGTATGTATCGTTTTCTCGTTTACGGGGCGTGTAGAGATGTTTTTAGATCGTGTGATGGTTATTGCAGGGTGGTCCTGACTTCCCGGTGAACCAGACACTGTCGAACATTTACGGCCGCAAATCGGCCAGTCCGGAGGCGCCAGACCACGTAGACGAAACTCAGGTTCGTACGATCGCAAATAATGTGTGCGATATAATTCCGGTTCCTATCGTTTATAACTGTTATTTAAAACGGCCGGTGTTTCTTGTTAACGAAGCCTTGCTTACTAACAATAAGAATATGAATATGCCAATGGCTGTGACACGGGGGCAGTAAATGTTGAATACTGAATTTCTTTATTATACTTAAGGGTGTTCTGGCCGTGTCAGTACCACCGCATATACAAATGGTAGTTAAATTAGAATGCGAAAACGGAGACCTCTTGATAGTAATAATTGAACACGAAGGTAAAGGGCTTCTTACCTCCCCATTCGACTTATCTGGAGAGCTACCCTTCGCTACCATCCCTAAACTTCCTCCCTAGCTTACCGACGCGCTTGGCTCGCGCCACCCTTATTTTCCGCAGGCAACCCTTATTTTCCACGCGCCACCCTTATTTTCCTCGCCACCTTTACCTAGCCTCGGTATCT
>NW_017177240.1:434371-449068 GCF_001652005.2 Ceratina calcarata
AATAATTGTTTAATCTTTTATACTATTCGAAGAATGTTTAATAATTTATTTTATATATTTGAAATTCTCTAAGTCGATAGAAATGTATTACTGAGATGCTCGCGACAGTATTCCGAAGAGTTGCTAAGAGACACAATGAACCCATGTACTATTAGATCTTTGAACCGAAAGTAGGTCACACCCGGACGCAACGATTATTGTTCGCTACGATGCTTTACGAAATTACTGTAACGAGCAGAACTCGTAAATGAAATAGCGACATTTCAGATGTGGAGATTATAAATAACCGTCGATGTAACATCGTCTTTGAGCCATGCAATCGACGATCTAGTTCTTGGTTCTCGCGAACTTTAATTTATTAAAGGGCCACTTAATCAGGTCGGGGATCTGTGAATATTTGCCAAAGAATTTCCGAGAAAAGCTCGTCCATCATTAAACTTCTTTTTAACGTCGCATTTACAATTTCTTCAAAATATATATTTATATTCGCGAATGAAGGAGAGAGAGAGAGATTGAGAGAGAGAGAGAGAAAATATTTTAAAGAGGAAGCTGTCAGGGCTGACCCAGAGTCTATTCACCCGGCAAACAGGATTAATGAGTTTAATCACTTCTAGTTGAACTCGCAACGATCGCGCGTATTCACAAATTCAACTTATGCACCTTCCACTTGTGCAGTTCCCTTCGCTCGCACAATGAACTATGACGCTGTTACACTTGTATAACGATATTGTGATGTCGCACGTCTTAAAGACGTAATGGCGGACGATTGCAGAAATCGTTGCGCACGGCACAGAACGCGTACGAATGCGTAGTGAATATACTTCATTTCCACTTGTGCAATTTCGACTGAACGTTTTATTGATGCATACCAAAACTTGATACGAAGCTACAACTATCTGCTTCAAAGCATTCCGTTCCTATCCGCTCCGCGTGAACGGGTGTCGTCCGTTCCGACCCTTTATTATGAGTTCTACACGATCGACGATTGTGTTCTATAAGAATTTTCATACAGACTCTACAACCTTGTCTTTTATTTTATTTACGAAATAATATGGGGAACGCGCGCATTTGTAATGATTTTTAATTATTGTACTCTTCGTTCAACAGGTTTACGACTGCGCCATTATTTTAAATATATTATTAGTCTACCGACAAATCGATTGATTTCAATCCGGATTTCGAACTCGGTCCCAGTTTCATTTATCAAATTAATGTTTTATTAAATGCTGATCCGATCTACATTCAATTACCTGATATTACATGGCTACTCTCGTTCGTTGTCATTAATACGACTAACTATGTAAATTGATATTATATATATTATATGTAGAATACATATAATAGTGTTCTTGGTGGTATTGGTTAGATCTCGGTCGCTTTTAGAATTTTTATTTCCAGAAAGAGAGAAATAATAATGAATAGCTACGTGTTTCCAATGGCAATACCACCAGTGGTACACGCCCATCGATGGGCAGCCATATTTGCTCAAGCACTGGTTTGTACCACTTCTAGGCGTCAACTTGTTGATATTTTATTTTGAACAGAATGTAAACGATCCTTACGGTGTAAAACGTTTTTCTGTCAGAATCCTAATTGTGTAAAGGTGGGCTTATTTATGTCCAATGTGTTTTCTGTGCATATTAAAGTGACAGGGAATAATTGAAAAAATTCAAGCCGTCCATTCAACCTTTTACTTCATAATGAAATTGAAATATTAAAACAATTTTAGATTTATATACATTTTTCTCATGTCAGAAAATTACAATTCCGACGCAGGTAGATTTTTTTATTGAACTTAATTGATTCTGCTCACCTTTACAAAGGAAGGTTACGAATATTTTCCACAAAAATATTTTAATTTGAGATTAGAATACAAATGTGGGATATACGTATTTTAGTAATTTGAACGCATTTCGTACCTCGATTACACTTGAGAATCCGTAAATTTCGGCACTTTCGTAGAACAATCTTGTGACGTCACTTGTTCCTTACGGTGCTTCAAGAGAACTGACAACGTTATCTCACGGCGCTCGCATCCGGCCCCTAAGATAACGGTATTCTTAACTCTAATCGGGTCTACTCCACACACTCTGAATTTTGATGAAAAACGCGTACCGCGTTGTGCGCATAAAATGTTTTGATTACTGAAGAATTCTTAAGCTCTTCACGTATTTTTATAACATTTAAACGATTGACAAGCCACGTTACACAAACGACTTTATTGATTTTTAAAGACAACCATAAAACTGAAGAAAATTCGAGAGACGCTTGCTGCCGGGAGATGCGGACAGAATTTCAGACTTGGAAATGGTAAAAGACCAAATGTTCAAGTGCTAATAATTAATAAACTCCATGATGTTCTAAATGATTTCTAGTATAAGACTTCGTCAATTGATCCGAGCTAAAATCATCAATTTGCATAGTGATTTATAGTTTATAGCAGACGCGACTCTACGCTGGTTCGAAATTCGAATTATAAATTCTGGCCGGGGAGAACTGACATCTGTCGAAAACCCGACTTCATCACCTTGCCAAGGAGAAACGACAGTCTTCGCTTAACTAATAACAAAATATCTACCAATACAAAAACTCACGAATCTCACTCCTCGTCTTCGCACAATGAACTTGTAATTCTTAATCAATTATCTCGATTGGACATACTGTTGTCAGAGAAGGCATAGCGATAGAATATCTTTGAACCCTCTTGGTAATTTTAGAATTCTATTGATTTTCAAAATCTATTCAACTAAAGATATTCAACAAACTGCTTTTATTCTAATGTCTAGTGAAACTCTCTAGTTACAAATTAATTAAATTAAGATAAGTGGAAATTGTATTCGTGATTCACATCTAACAAGAACAATATCTACGTATCCGATATGCATCGTCAAACGTCAATGTATTATTCTTTGTTTTTGTCTCTCCTTATTAAAAAAACATAGGTACAAGGTGAAACAAATACCCGAAAATTGATTGACTGAGAATATTCGGAGAAAGTCATTACTGATTTTACGAGTCACTGTAAAATCCCTGAGATCCGCAAAACTGTAAAGAAATATTAGGGGCCGTTATGGAGGATAATCCGCAAGGTTGTAAAAAAATTTTAGGGGCGATTAGTCTATAGCAGTTCATAAGTTATAACTTTTATTCATACATTGAGCATGACAAAACGTAGGATAAACCCACACACTTGACATGGGTTTAGCTAGGGCTTATTCTGTGGGCAGGTATTCAATTTGAGGGGTAGCCACATCAAGGTGCACAAAAGCAATCGAATTCAAGAGGTTCGCAGCAGGTACACACGTTGGGAACCATGAATGACAAACAACAGAAGGTGCATGTTTCATTAATTTCCTTTTCACTAGAGTAATAGCAAGTCGCAGTACCCGAAAATTTCTGGATCTCTTACAATGATTAAATTCTCGAAAATTGCAATATTCCTGAGAAACTGAAATTGCCTGGCACCAATGATTTTTGTAACTATGTAAAATGTGCAGGTATTTAGAGTGTCCAAATACTTGACAATTTAGCATCTTCGACAGTTCTGTTGTCTTAAAATACCAATATTTTCGGCAATTAAGAAATTTTCAGAAATTTAGGACCTTCACTGTTAACATTGAACCATGGCTAGGTACAGACCTCTCCCAATATTTCTGGGTGACATTGAAGCTGCTTCCCAGATGTTAAACATGTGAAATCAATATAGGTCGCAGGATGGTGATGTTACGCGAACACTACGTGTAACGTCTACGTATTTGTGAGACAGGCTGGTAACACAGCAAACCGAGACCGCCGGGCGACAAAACTTATTTTCATGTTCGGGTGTTTTTCGAGTCGGCTCCAAACGCTGTGGGAACCTGAGGGTCCACCCCCAAAATATATTTTCCTGTTGAAATATTAATTGGAAACGAACGCGAACTCTTTGAATGGTGACGATAAAGGTTAGCAGATAGCTACATGGCGTGCCGCGTGCCGCGTGTTGTTGCGCAGTCCCGCGGTCATGTGGAAGCGGTGCGCAGGTGCCGCTACCGCGTTTGCGTACATATTTGAAACTAACCATTCACAGCTCATCTTCCTTTTGAAGCTGGTACTATAGGTTTCCCGGGCAATGTTTCACACTTCATCACCTGAGCAAAGCATAGATTTTATAATAAATTAATCATATCATTTTAATATCAAATGAAGCTAACGACTGGTGCTCCACTTGGGATAAAAAGTGGAATTCTTTTCGTATGTAGATATGGAACTAGTATTGCTGTTAATAAATATTTGGCACATTAGATGGACATTAAGCAACTAAGAAATTATGAGTATTGGAAGATTTAGCACGTGTTCAGGTAGCAGCTAGGATAGGGCTAGAGCTAAGTCATACATTCAATGGGCAGGTAGTCTGTCTGAGGGGTAGCTACATCAACGTGTACAAAAGCAGTCGAATTCAAAAGGTTCGCAGCAGGTACACACGTTGGGAATCATGAATGTCAAACAACAGCAGGTGCATGTTTCATCAGTTTCCTTTTCACTGGAGTACTAGCAAACCGCAGTACCCGAAAATTTCTAAATCTCTTACAATGATTAAATTCTCGAAATTTTCGGGAATTAGGGAAAAACTCCAGCAATTAAGATAGATGTTATACTTTTGAAAATCTTTACTCGTCCTCACATTTTCAATTTCTCGTACATCTCTAACACCAATATATTTAAAAAATGGTACCTGCATTCACAATCTATGTCTTTAAATTAACTGAAACAAGTGCTGCAGACTGTTAGCCAACGTGGTAACACTCCATCCATAGCAAATAACATTCTGCTGTTGCCTTTATTATCCTTAAGAAATTGGTCCCTACCAAAAGGGATGAAAAGAAGAATTGACAGTGAAATTGTGCTATAGAACTAGCATTGACTCATACAATCTCATTAATGCAAATACTTTTATTTAAAATACCACTGTGTCAAAATTGTAACAGCTTGCAATACGCACTAAATATGTTCTTTGAAACATTACACTAGTCTCCTCCCAGTATGGCTTTGGGAAGAAAGAATTTCTTTCCTAACTTCTACTCTTATAACCTGCTGCCACGTGGGTGGGCATGGACCTCTGGCCCTGACTTCATTATATTGGACCTTGACTGCTAACCTTGAACCACACATGGCTGGGAACAGACCTCTCCCAGTACTCCTGGGTGATATTGGAGGTGTTTCCCAGATGTTAAACGTGCAAAATCAATACAGAATGACGGTGCTAGTGCGTTCGTGCCATGTTATGCGAACTCTACGTGTAACGTCTACGTATTTGTGAGACAGGCTGGTAACACAGCAAACCGAGACCGCCGGGCGACAAAACTTATTTTCATGTTCGGGTGTTTTTCGAGTCGGCTCCAAACGCTGCGGGAACCTGAGGGTCCACCCCCAAAATATATTTTCCTGTTGAAATATTAATTGGAAACGAACGCGAACTCTTTGAATGGTAACGATAGAGGTTAGCAGATAGCAACATGGCGTACCGCGTGTTGTTGCGCAGTCCTGCGGTCTTGTGGAGGCGGTGCGCAGATGCCGCTGCCGCGTTTGCGCATATATTTAGAACCAAGAATTCACAACTCGTCTTTCTTTTGAAACTAGTAATAAAGGTTTACCTGGCAATGTTTTACACTTTCGTCACCTTATTAAACAACTATGAAATTATGAGTATTGGAAGATTTAGCACATGTTCAGGTAGCAGCTAGGATAGGGCTAGGGCTAAGTCGTACATTCAATGGACAGGTGGTCTGTCTGTGTGGTAACTACATCAAGGTGCACCAGGGGAAAAGAATCATGAATGTTTAGAGCATGAAAGGGGATTTTGAAAAGCAAATCTATGCCTTTTGTTACGTATGTTCTCGAGTCTCATCTGCAGTTACAACGGTGCCGATCACCGCCTATTATTATTTGTAATAGTATATTATATCAATTGTATCTATATACATGAATATATTAAGAATCTCATTATGAAAGAATGCTATGGACTTCAATGCAGATGATTGTTTTAATGCTCGTAGAAGGGTTTTATAATCTTGATCGAAGGATCTATCAATTGCAAAATGGGACAACCATCGTTGACTGAGCCTGTTTGAATGATAAATGGCAATGCTTCTACTCTAATTTAATTAACAGCATGAATTTCGTTTAGATTAGTTTAGACAATAGTGAAGAGTGATAACAAAGAATTCAATAAAGATTGGTAGATGAACTGGATTATGAAGTTTTAATTGAATCATACGTTTGTTCTGATGTACACATTTTTATTTAAATTACAACAGTAACTCAATTATAACTTTTAATTAATAAATCTTTAGATATCGTGCTTTTTCTGTTTTACTATAATTCTTCGGTATTTAATTGTTATTCCCATTATTCAACTTTCAATTATGGAATGTGTTCCAACGTGGGCGGGAATTTCTCTTTATTTTATTTGTACCTTCAGTCTTGTCGCCCAGTCTCCAACTTCGCGTGTAGCTCCTGAGCGGATGCTGTTCCCGGAATTATTTTACTTACATTAAAATGAGTAGCTGCATAATATTTCCTTGTAACAAAAAGCGTGAATGATAAGAATGATAATAATGTTGATCACAGAAGTAGTAGTTCTAATAACCGTTTGGTATATACCATCGGGAATAGATTTAGAATAAAATCAAAATGCATTTGAATAATCGTCGATAAGTAATTACTTACTTCAAGGTAGATTAGAGCATCTGCTTATAATAGAACAGCGAGCATGCTCTTAGCGAAAAAGCTCGTCACAAGCAAATGTCCCTGTTCACCTTTAAGCAATGCTTCCAAGCCAGCGCGAATGCTTCCATTCCACGACGACGGTACAATCCCATTCGCTTCGCAAAGCAAGTTAAAAAAGGGTCACGGGCCACGTCGCTTGACAAATTAAACGTTTCCTACGCTGTACCAAACTGTTCATTTATACACTAATCAGATCGAGAAGAAATACTTAACAATTTTACGTCGGATGTCACGTACACACTGCTGGGCCCTTCTTAAAGTCGAATTATGTTCTTAACATCGCTCGACTTGATTTCAGTTAGGGAGTTAGAGAAATGCTACTTAAATAATTAATTGCACGTTCGACAGTTTATTCGAAATGTTGTCGAATCCTACGAGAATTTCTCTACTAATGCTAGGTGATAATAGGAAAGGAAACACAGGTGGAGGAAAATAATGTAAGCGGTCCCCAATGCGACCGCCGCCGCTGGACGCCGACGCTATTCCAGCTACCCAATAAGGGTTCCCTATCCCTCTCTACCATTTAAAACAGCCCCTCGCTGTTGATACTTACTCTGACAACACTGCCTTTCTCCGACACCCCATACGTATTAAATATACTTAATATATTCGGGACTGGCTTGAAACATCTGGCGCGTGTTCGGTCAGGTGAATTGTACCTGACTGTCAGCAGGTTGTGTATTTGACGGATGAGGAATTCGGAGCGTATGAAAGGAATCCGACCAGCTGTGCGATACACACGACCGGCAAAGGTCGGTAGTAAACCAGTCTTGACTTTGTATCTTGTCCCGATTCTCAGAAAGGTTCCGGACATGAGAAACTGATATTATAAAGGACTACACAAGATGTATACAGTGAAGAATAAATGTAATATGCAGTCCAAAGGTTGAATAATTCTTCTAGAAACGGACCAAACGTTTTAGGCTTATTGAAAATTTATTAAGATTTGTTTATTAGATAATTTGTAGAAATAATTTTAGGAAATACTGAATGTAAGAAGGAGTGATTAATGCGAATCAAAACGCTCCGTTTATGGCCATTATGAAGTACAATTAAATGAAAAACGGACGACTTTTGCTTTGAAATCTTATTATTATTATACCTTCTACTATTTCGTATATGTCTATTATTGTTATTCATGTATTTTCATCTGTCTTAAAGAACGGTACTTCATTATATGCGAATATATTACAAAAGGCTTTGTACGTACTGCACATTGCGGATGAACGCAACAAAGCTTAATTTAGGGAACGGTTTTAGCATAGCACAGCGCTGTTGCTCCTTAATTAATTAGAGAAATTCAAGGACGTATTAACAGAGAGACTGCATTAGAAGATTATAATTAGATTAGCCTTTATTTGATTAATATTGAAAGCTAAGCAATGTTTGTTAAACATTGCATGGTTAATTTGGGCAAATGTTAGAACATATCATTCATTTGTAAACTTTAAACTATGCAATCTGTTTTACGTGGAGGGATGCTTACCCTTAGTGTACTTTAGCTTAGTCTCGTACCATGACTGGGTTCAGATCTTCTCCTGATATGACTTTGGTCATTTATATAATGATAACAGGCATTACATTGATGATTCAAATAACAAATATGGTACTGAAATATATAATTTAGATTTTACTTTTCATTCTGTAACTTGTCCCAATATGGAGGAGGACAGATGCCCATATGGTCCCTTGACCTTGCACCCGCATAGTCACTTAACCTTGTACCATGGCTGGGTCTTGACTCTCCCTTCTACTCATGACCTTTGACCTTTGGTGTTATTATCTCCCAGGGAGAAGGAATCAATAATAAACTAATGCCCTGACATCCGCGGCCTTTTTCTGAAGCTTTAGGCTACGGTCATAACAGAAGATAACACTTGAGAAACACATGGCGTCTCGTTACCAGCGGGCGGCGACGAAAATTTTGGTATACGGGTGTCTTGGAAAAACCACTTTAAATAATGCGGAATCATGAGGGAATAGTACCAGCATTAATTTTATTGATCAGAATTGAAGAATTATTGCAAACAAACGCGTAAATAACTCGACATTGTAGGTTAGACGGAGCGCTCGGAACTGGACGTTTGCGCATGACGCCTACAAGTAAGGCGCCAACGCTTCAATGGTCACCCGCGGCGGGATCTCGTTATCGTTCGTAACGAATTGAATTGAAAAAGATAAATCACGTCATGCATGACCAATTGAAAGATGCGTCGGTCTACAACTATTTTGTATATAATTCAATAAAAATTCTCAGAAGATGTTAAATTACGGTATACACTCGTTATCAGAGGTGTGGAAAAATGGAATTTCTGCTATCGTAGAGAAATTCTTTCGGCTCCAGTACAATTGTATTACATGAAATTAAATATATATTTATTATTACAATAAATATATTATTAGAATCGGTCTGTGCGAATCGAGTTTCTCTGACTGTTAGAGATTTCAAGCGAGTTGTTTATATCCGGTTAAAAGATCCCCTCTTGACTTGACAATGAATAGGGGGACCTTCGCTCCCTTCTCCGAATACAAATAGGGGACCCGAACCCCTCGTATCCAGTGGCGCTTGGGCCCAGCTCGGTCTATTCATCAGAATGAATAGCAAGCGGATAAGATCAATTTTACACGCCAAATAATATAACAATAGAATTTTCTGATGCTAGTTTTAGGTTCCTTCTGACTTTCTTAGTATTTGGGATAAAGTATATTTATTTCAATGGACATAAACGACTCACCGTGTCCCCTGGAAGTCGTAAAGAGTTAATCGTATTTTTATTCTCCTTTTTCGAAACGAAAAGGTCAGATGAATGAACTGACCGAATTACAATTGACATTTATAAATTAATTTTTATGTTCATAAATAATTTAGAGGTTTGTCTTATCACTGATTTCGTTGATTTTTTAATTTGTTGTCAGAGGTGTGATTCTGAACATCGCCACCTCGTATCTACACCTGTTCAAAGTGAATTGTGGCTCGCCTCGAATTACAAAAATTTGATGCCATTCCACCACGCAATAAAAAGAACATACGGACCATGTGCAAGTCGCAATAGGTGTAGATACGAGGTAGAGACTGAACTGTCGACACGTATGTGGGTAGTTAAGGCACGTTTAATGTTTGAATAGATACAGTACTAGGAATGAAATGTTTCTGTATTTTGAAAGTTAGTCCCTCCGAAGTTGATATGCCTTTAAATAACATACCCTAAAGTAGCAAAATTTATACGCGGTAGAAAATAAAACCGAGCTCGCAATCAGATGTTCCATCGGCTGATGGATACGCCGTCACGGATACATAGATATACGCAACATTCAGTGTAATATTAGCAACAGTTCTTTGCGAATATCTCCGGAGCCATGACCGAGCGACGGCGGTAACATATAATGGACAAGTTATTCAGAATAGCGTGAAAACATATTTCAATTTCATTGCTCGCGAAATTGCAGAATTACTCGGAGAATGTAATCTCAGTTCTGACAGTTTTTGGAAAGAATCTCGGGAACAAGAGGAGATGGCATGCAGGAACAACTTCTTTAGAATTATATCCCTGATAACATACTAAAATGATCAGCGAAATCGGTATTGATGCCAAATGCCTAATAATTACCCTTTAGTATTATTATGAAGATAAAACGTTTGTAGTTTGTTGATCGAGTGATAACATCTGGCACGCTCGCTCGACGCTCGAACGCCTCGCGTTCGTACTCGAAATATCAGATTGCACGAGATAATGATTGTGATTATATAATAGAGTTACGGATAGTTGAAGTTGTCGACCTAAGAGAGCATTATTGTAATTTCCATTATCAGGCGAATTATTAATAATTATTTATCAGTCGTTTACATATATAATTAATATCGACTTCGTATTTGCCATAATTTTAATTAGGAAAATGCGATGGATATGATAAAGCATTTTGTGTAATAAGGAGTTGAACAGTAAACAACTTTGATCTTTATATTAATCTTGTTTAACATCGACATTCGATCTCAGATCAAATTACACTAATTGGCATCAAGCACATCATGTCTCCATATTAATCGCTTCAACGGTTCCAACATCCTCTCAATCTTTTAATAGAAATAAAATTTTCATACTCAAGGTGTTGAGCTTTTATATATTTTATCAATGGAACACTGAACATTGATTTGCTAAAAGAGAGGTTCCTTTCCACAAATTATTTTTCGTACATTTATGAAAAAGTTTATACGTTTGAGCGCTAATCCTGAAACGGGGATTATAACAAGGAATGGGTTTTTATTAAAATTGACGAGCTGCATTTTCATTCTACATATTTTATATTTTGCGTTTTAACTTCAGAGTAATGCATATTACGTCTGAATAAAATGCAATTAGACAATAACGTGTCAATTTAATATATTCTCCGCCTGTGTGTTATGCTAAAAGTGTTGGTCATTGTATTCTTTGGCACGTGGATATTCCTGGGCGTGAGCTCTTTCCCTCTCTTTTGATTTGCTTTAGAAAGGGTGCGAGGCTCTTTCTTCTTTCCCCTTGTATGAATTCCAGAATTTCTAGCCGAACGTAAAGCTTCCGCGGGAGAGCTAATGGGGGAGAGAAGAGGTGGGAGGTTAAAGCAGGAGTTATAAAATTCTTGAAAAATATAAATCTGAAGATAATAACAAGTACGACATAATCGATACTGCAGTTGCTATGGGGCGGACCAATCCCGGTTGGGGGTGTACCTTCCGCTGGCCAACCATAGCTCGTTTTGGCGGGAAACTGAAATATTTGAAAGACGAGAAACCGGGTCTTGTACGATTTCCTTACGTTTAACCCAAGGATCCGTATCAGCAAAGGTGTGACTGGTCATTCCTTATCTATCGCAGCCTGGCTCGGGCGGCGTTAATATTTTTCCGCCAATGATTAATCGCGACATAGGTGAAAACAGGCATGGATTTTCCGAAATGGGAGGGTGAACAAGCTACCATTGGTTCTAAGACTAAATGCGCCGTTACAATTTCTACCTCCCGATCATTCCCCACCACCGCCACCCGCGGGGTTACAAAACTGTTATAGAGCGGAAGTGCGAGCAAGGATGTCGTAAACGTCTCGGTGCATCGACGGCGACGGTTCATTCATTCGCTGGGGCTCCTTCCTGAAGGGAACTTCACCTCTCGCGGTCGAAGTAGAATCGAAGCTTCGACTACTATCTTGGCCTCAGAGCATAAATATATTGACAGTACATCGTTCTAATCGCTCGCCTGCAATTTTTAGTAAGTTAGAAAATTTATTGTGAATACTTTACGCGATTTTTAAACCGTTTTTACAGTTGAAAACCTAGTATCTGACATAAATATCTGTGCTCCATTCTTAATTAATCCACTTTTCTAAACGTATATTCTTTCACCTGTTGAGATTCATTAAATTACGTGGGATCATTCGGTCGACTCGATCAACGAGGAGAATCATTCCAGTAGAGAAGGCAATCAGTATATCTGATTGAAGTGATCTTTTGTCGATTCTTCACGAGTTAAAGTGATCAAAGGAGAGAAAGGTACGTGAATTGTTTGTCGTTAATTGATGTGAACCGAGCCAATCGCGTCGAGTCTTTGTATTTTTCTTGGATAGCTAGTATCCAGTCTCGTTGTTTCAAGCGATCGTGATAAAACGGGCGCGAATCTGTTCCTCACAATTGCATGCTAAGCAAAATAAGCTATCGAAGTGTGAAATTTACCCCGTCTTTGACCGTCTTTGAACCGGACCGCGAGATCGACCGTGAATTCCTGTGAACGTCGTAAAATTCTTCTTTATTCTTTGATTTGGGACGGGAACGATCCGTTCGAAAAGTTACTAAGCAAAATAAGCTATCGAAGTGCGAAATTTACCCCGTCTTTGACCGTCGTTAAACCGAACCGCGAGATTGACCGTGAATTCCTCTGAACGTTGTAAAATTCTTTTTTATTCTTTGATTCGGGAGGGGAACGATCCGCTCGAAAAGTGACAGGACCGATTGTGTCGAATTTCGCGGCCGAATCCGAATAGTGTCCGAAACTCGCGCGACGCGTAATCATATGTTGCACATTTATCTTCACAATCCGACAGTTTCTCGTAAATCATTTAACGCGTAATTTACTCTTCGTGGGACTACTTAAATGTTTTACATAGTTGCTTTGAACTCTTCAGCCCGTGACACGTTCATCGCTCCGTAAACGAGATAAACGATGCAAAAATAAAGACTTCCTCCTCTCAGATCTTACTAATTATTCCTCAAGTAAAAACAAATGCAACAGTGACTGAAAAGAATCGGTTTAAAAACTGTCGAGAAATCTGTTAAGTGAAAATTTGTTTCTATAAATCTGCAGATACAGGCTTTTCTCAATGATTCTAATTTAGCTGATCATGTAGTTCATTATAGTTTCGATCAACTTTTCTCGCGTGAAAAAGTGCAGTTTCAAACTCCGCGATTTTATAATACAGCCTTTTGGCGACTGATACCGCAACGATCGAAATTGCAATTATGAATTTACTAAGTCTGTAAAACTCATATATTCTTCATTATTGATCGCTCCGACGCGGGTCCATGCTCGGAAGCTGCTTAACAGAGAATAATGTCGGTCGTTGCGGGTCAACTGTAGTCTCCTCAGGATCCTATTATAAAATTATAAGGGATTTAGTCGAGCCAGAAAACCTGTTGCTGTCCGAGCTATGTTTACCTATATCCATGATATACGAGGACTGTGCTGTCGCACACGTAGCCGCGTAAGTACGTGTAAAGCGAAAATCGATTTCAGCCCTTTGATGGTCATAAAACTGAACTGCAATTATTATAACGAGAAAATTGTTACAAATCGCTTCCTTCTCGACACGTATATATGCACATATGTCTTTCACGGTCATAGAAATCAGAGAGAATTCACTTTCTCCGGTTGTACCATTGATTTCACGGAAGAACGTGGCACTTCTCTAAGGAGAACTGTGACTGAAAGTTCGCTGCAACTGTAAAATTGCATGTTTCCTGTTGAAGAAAGAGTTTAGCAAACTTTCAAAGTCAAATTCCGTAACATAGGAACTACGTAAATTAAAACGAAATGCGTAGAACGTTAAGGATTTATAGGATGAAAAATTAGAACTGGTTTCTCTGTGTAATTCCAGTCGAACAGAAGGATAAAAAAGTCGTAATTGAATAGGAGTATTTTACATCAATCGTATAGAAAAGTAAACTGGATCGAGATAATACAATGATTACCTGGCTATCTCTGGGAGCCTACTGGCTGAACAAGAAGGATAGTGAATTCGACGACGAATACTTTGGGTACGGGAATTATGTACATACTCTGTTGGACGGTACTCGCAGAGTTAGAACAAGAGTAGTAAGATTACCTCGACGGCCTAGAACAACTTATGCTCGAACGAGGAGCTCGTATCCACGTTCTCGAGAACGTGCTAGTCGTAAAGCCGCCGAAAAGGCGCTCAGCTGGACTGATTTGTTCTGTGGGTGCCTCCCATTTTTCTGCCGCGACGTAAGTTTCTTCCTTCCATGAATGTCCGAACTGTCGATCAATGTATTTTATCTGTTTGGGAATGGCTTGAAATCTGTTTCGAACTGATTGTGCTATCATTTCATTGTGTTCAACGGTTCAATATTCTTTGTAATTTGGCGTAGGGCTTCGACTCGTTCGTTTATTTAAGCCGAGCAACAATCGTTGTTTCCGTTTGCGAGTTTGAAGTTCATTCATTCGCAACGGTTGCATTAAAACGCCGTGCCGCCGTCGCGCGTCGGGGCAAAATTGACCGGTCGGAAAATTGACTCGAAAACGAGCATCGATCTGTTTTATTCGGCTGGTCTTTCGCGGCCGAAATTAATACGGGTGCTTTGTCACGGAGAAAAGTCACGGTCTGTGCAACTGGAAACTGCGCGACCGTCGTACGTAATAAATCAATAGGAATTACCACCCTACGACCCCCCAAC
>NW_017177240.1:449894-477563 GCF_001652005.2 Ceratina calcarata
CCCATACCCCCCTTCTTGCCCTACGGCTATTATTGTAATTGGATTAATTTAATCTTAACTTTAAAAGTTGATTGCCGTTGCTCCATTTACTCTTTAAATTAATAATTTTACTTACCCATTCCTTCAAAATAAAATGTTTGAGTTAAGAGCATAGAAGTTTTGCATTCCCTTTATGTTTATTAAGATGGTCTCGTTGTGTCAGCGGAGACTAATTAAATATCGAGACAAAGACAATCGGGAACGAGGAGAACGGATTAAAAAAAAGGAAGACGATTTTTACGGCTTCGCTTGAAATCGAGACGGTGCCCGGCGTTGTTCGCTTCATAATTTATTCACATGTAGCGGATCCGGGGGCCCGAGGGGTGGAGAGGCTTCAATAAACGTTCGATCATTGATATCGTGCGTTTGACCGTCGCTCATCGAGTCTGGAAGCCCCGCGTGCTCACGATAATGAAACGAAATCCGGGATTTAACCCAGGGATTAGTCCGGTAGGAGCGTCATCGATATCGAAACCCAACACGGGCACTGCCGCACTCACATCAGTCGAGACCGCGCTCGCTGCCGACGCGTAACTCTCTTTCTCTAATTTTCCTCGTCCCCCGGTTCCGCGTGGAAAATGATTTTTCTAAACATATCGAAGGTCAGGCCGAGCGATTTATGGTCGCTGAAAACTCACCGTCAGCAAGAAACTGAGCCCGATCATGCGGTTTCTTTAAACCCGAAACGCAAACGATCGAGACTGCGACGCAGTAAATTCGTTCGAACGGTTCTTGGTAGCCTACACGTCAGTACATATTTAGAAATGGCTATTACGGAGAATGGTGGTGTTTGTTATTTTTAATGACGAATGCGACTGCCGTGATTCCATTGAATTAATTGAACGTTTAATTGCAGAAGGGCCGGCACACCGTTGATTTTGAGGAACGCATGGTACCGCCGTCTCCACTAATTGCTAAGAGTGCCCAGCAGCAAGAAGCTAAACTGAATTCGGTGATCATCGACCCTGTACAACAATTGCCCCTCGTGCACGACGTTACAAATCGGGTAAGATATTATAATCTCTTGTTGCGGTTTTATTGAATAGTTAACGCCGAGTAAAATCGAGGAGGAGCTTAAGCATACGCGGTTTATTAAATTAAATATTCCCGCATGCGATCTTACCAGCGCATGCCCGAAGACCCTTCCAACAAATCGCCATCTCGTCTGAATCCGCGAAAGCCGGGTGAAAATCAATCGCGTCGAGCTCTTCATTGCGTTTACCGACTGCCATGCACTTTACAGAGCGTTCTGCAATCGATTACTCGTAAGAAACGTTGCCGCGAAAGTTGAAAACGAACCATGGTACGAATTACAATTTCTCATATGCAAGCCTAAATCCAATTGCTAGGAATTCCAGTAGTATAAGTCAATGAACGAGCATACAGTATTCTTTCTAAGCAAACGGTCAGGAAAATGAATATTCCATGAGTTGTATAAATAAAGTGCGATGAGTCTAGTCTGTCGAAATCGAACCGTGGCACAAATTACAATCTCTCATATGCAACCCTAAAGCTAATTCCTAGAAATTCCAGTAGTATAAATCAATAAGTGATCATACTCATTTCTAAGCAAACGGTAAGCAAAGAAATATAATTTTCCATAAGTTTGTAGCAGTAAAACGCGATGAGTCTGTTCTTCATCCACTAAATCGATACTACTACCCCACGAAAGATGGCGCGTTAGGTCCGCTCAGTTTCCGCAGATGTACGTGCGATGGTGCGACGATCGTATGCCTGATAAGAGAGCACACCCACGTTATCATTGATACTACGGTATACCGGGGAACACGTGGACAAAGGCAGTCTGACCGCGACTTTTATTCGTCATCGGCCTCGGCTCGGTTCGCCGGAAGTTGAGCTTCGAGTGAATTATATCTCGATCAGAAGGGGACGGTTTCGGTGTTAATGTTAATGAAACGCGAGGAGAACATCTTTTTGGACAGGCGTAACAAATTTAGACATATTATTGATCCTCCGACACGACTGACTTCCCACAATTAGCGCGTATGCAATGGTTCCTTTTTTCTCGTCAGTGATTTTATTCTTCCGTGTGTTTTTGTATCAACAGTCAATTCAACGGAATTGTATAATTCAATGTTTCAAATCGGGAATTTTTACGCTGATTGTATTTGATCCTATGAAATGATTCATCTGTTGCATTGAGTCACTACGTTTGAATGAATCACGATTGATTCAGGGGCTTATCGCATCGCAGAGATATCGCACGACTTGTTTTGACGGAGCGGGCGATCGAATGGTATTAAACGAGAAAGGTTGAGTGAACCACTCACGCTGGTACTATCTCCAATAAAACGGGGAATTTTAGGAATTACAATTGTACTACTGGAAATCTGTTCGAATAGAAGTATTGGTGTGAACATTTTCATTGATCATACAGTAATACTTTTTGGCTTATCTCCTTCCCACTGACATCATTTCAATCTATATTTGCGGTAAGAAGATTTATCGCGCCGTTTCTACTTCGCCACGGCTTACTTAAGCTCCGAACTGTTTAAATCTCTGCCAGCTGGAGCTGAGAAATTTTATGATCGAAAGAAGGTGAAATAAAGTTTTCCGAAATCACAATCTTTATTTGTTCGAACGCGAACATTATTTCTACAAGTTTTATTTCGGATCATACGTTAGGTCGAACAGGAATTTCTCCGATAAAGTCCATATAATGGATTAAACCTTTGGTTCGGACCGCTGGCTCATCAGCTGTGTGAAAGCGACCAACTTCGAAGATCGAAACGAGATCCTCGGAGCGCCGCGGCTGATGGTATGAATTTTGGAAGATTCGGTGGTGGGATGGCTCGTTGGATGATTCGGGGCCGGGCGAGGATTCGGTTCAATCGAACAGAGGACTCGAGGTATACTCCATTTCTAGAGCGGCTAGACGAGCGCACCCTTTAAGGTGACCCAGATACCGTCTAGTACTATTTTATTTCCCACAGTATCTCGTTCCGCGTGCATTTCTTTTGTGAGTGCGCTAGAACGCTTCTGAGGGGCATTATTTCAGCGAATGACCGTGTTCCGACACCGGGTTCAATCTCTCTTAGTTGTTCAACATTTTTCCGCATTTTCACTTCACTTTTACTCTTCCATTATTCTCGTTCAATCATCCGTATGCATAGGATATGTACATTCCGTGTAAAAACGTAGTGGCAGCTGTGGCCTCGTTTTCTGATCTTGAATATTCTTGGTACAAGAATAATTTATTTCGCTCGTACCTATATAAAACGAAGATACCCGGCAGCGGTAAATTTTCATTAAATTTTGTTGCCTCAATACTTACAGAGCTGTGTGTCGTTGTTAAACGAAAATAAATTGCACAGGTAACGTCTATTTAACGGTATACGTCATCGGCGTACAATTAGGTAAAGTGCGGGCATCATGTAGCCTGGTTCCGTTTATAAAATATTCTAATTGATGATAGTGAGATTCTCACGACACGCGACCGCCCGACACGCACGGATTCGACTTGGGGGCCGTTTAACTGATAAACCGTGTCGCGTACGCGATGACAACTCCGCCCGCGCATCCCTTTAAGTTCTATCGTAAGTAATACGTCGCAGAGCATTGACAATGGTCGTGTTTGCTATTACATAATTCAAAGCTCACTGTCAATATTAACACACATTTTACTCACAGTCCTGGCTTTAATTAAAAAATGTCAATTATTTATTTAATATACCGTGGACCTCGAGCTACTTGCATTATATTAACTGTTTGATCAAGAATGGTGCAGTCCGAGAACTTATTGACTCTACCTTGCCTTTGTACTGTTTTTCATTAAACCCCCCTGGCCGTTTATTTGAAATGAGAGAACAGTCGACTGTCATTTATAAATTTATATTACTCCATTTATTTTATAATTGTCCTGATTACTTTATTGAGAAAAGCCAGAGAATTTATTGAGTCGTACCACTTGCCTTGCTTTGAAGTCACTGCCAGTTACTGCGTGTGTGCAATAAGACAAATGCACGTTATATATAATTATGGCAAACCATGTCTGAACGCAATTACGTTTTAAGATTATATCTCGTTTTACCTGGGAATCCTGGCAGTGTTCCGAGATTTAATTGGCTAGCGTAGCCCGCGACGTTTCACTTTAGTTCGTAATCTAATCACGATTTTCTCGGTTCACGGCATCGAATCGCGTATTGGCTTCGTGAATAAAGTACACAGACATGGCACACAGAAAAGGGTTGCGCGCGCGCGCGCGCGCGTGCCCGTACAGGAGAAGGTTACCTTTTCAAGCCTGGGTTTCGTTTATACGCGCGGTAGATCAACCGAGATTCGACGGGTCTTCGAAATCGTCCTTTATCCATTTACGTGAACGACCGGTTGACGTCTTCGTTCGCGTGGAAATATTCGAGCATTAAATTTCGTTCGTCTTTGATGCAGTCGTTCCGGATATCGAAAATGATTTAAACGGTAAAATCGTGAATAATTCATGCCGACATTTTTGCTATAATTCCTGTGGAGATTATTTCATGTATTGTAGATGCGAAGAATGAAGAAGAAAATCATATCAAGCATTTGTATGAATATTTTTATTCAATACAATTACACAGAATTAAAACGATTGAAAGCATGAATGTTCTTAAAATGTTTGGGAATGGTCAAATGTTGAAGGTATCTCTGGATGCGCAGGGATCAATTGGGAACCGTGTGAAGGTCTCGGGACACGCGTAATTCGTGCAACAAGCGAGTACCAGTCCGATATCGTGATACGAACCGGCAATCGCAGTACTATTTGTGTTTGGTATCCTTACGTGTCACTTTCTGCCGTGACTCGCAAAGAAATATCGTATAGCCTTCTCGCGAAACGAACATTGCTCCCTTCGTTTGAAACGTCACGCGAGGAACTTTCATTTCGCACGACTCCGATCTGTAGATCAGTATAAATATTCGCGCAGCCTTTGTTTCGCGCAACGTCTTATTACCTTGATGGACGCCCACGCGAGTTTTACAAATTCTCAAAGGTAGATTCTTATTTCCAAGTTTTTTCTTAAAACTGTATTTGATTACAACGTGTCGTGAAATGCATTTCATGCTCGAAGTTCTTCGCTTTGATTAACATATAAATAAAAATGTTAAATTAAAATTCTTCGTCACGGGGCAATTATATCAGACACGATGAATAATTTGATTTCAATTAATTTTATTCTCATTGTGAAAGTTATTGAAATCTGAATAAATGCCATTTATTATTTGCCTGACATTGGTCGTTTTTAACTATCGTGAGACGGTGTTTACTGCTAACTGTTGTTACCCGCCGGAAGACACGTGGTTCTGTCTTATCTATCTTATCCCTGTGAAGATGTTTATCCGAGGATTGAAGTTTCCTTTCAGGAAAGTTTCCGTCGGTTATTCTTTGGAGGCTGTATAATGTATCTCGCAGGAGAACCGAGGTTCGAAGAAATGTAAACTTTTATTGCGTCTCTTTTATTGTTGCATGGAATATCTTTGAAACGAACTGCCGTCTGGCAGCTAGCGGCTTCTCCGCTCATTTCCTTGAAAGACCCGCAGCAAAACTTTTTTCCTCCCCTTTTCATTCAAAGGCTTCTTACCGAGAAATTTTTCGCTCATTACACACCTCCTCGTTGTCGCTCCTCCCATGGTGCATTACCATAATGCACGCCGGTGAAACGTTAAAACGTCGCTACCATTCGTTTGATTCCTTTTATTCAGCCCGGGGACATTGAATCGTTTTCCCGATGGCGTGCGTTTGCAGGATTGTTTCGCGCTCGACGTTTTAAAAACAAGGTCGGACGCGGAGTGGGAAATGGAGTAGAGATTGAGATCCTCTCTGTGAACGATTTTACATCCACCCGTGGATATTTACGTATTTATGGAAATCTTTTTAGTTCAGTATTTTTGAAGTGTTCGAGATATAGAAATTGATTTGTGGGTTACGTATCTACGATGGTACATGCAGTCCGGTGCTCGACGATGCGATTGAGGCAGCAGTTTCTCTATACAGGATACTCGATGGCAGATAAAACGGCTGGATATTCGATCGAGGGGTACAAGGGGTTCGAGATAAGCCGAGGGGAAAAGGTATCGAGCGTAACGCGTCCACCACGATTTTCCATTGAACGAAAACTGCGCTAGGAGTTGTTTAAAATACCGCGGGACACAATGCTCGCATTGTTTCGTCTCTACAGAGAGATGCTTTCAATTAAATCTCCAGCGCGTTTCTATCCCCGTTTTTATTTGAACCTTTCTAAAAATGCTGCTAGAGCAGCTAATGCTATGTACATCCGTCAGTCTCGATTCCGGTTATCGATTCGTCAGAGACGATTTTTCTTGCCGCGCAACGGCAAACAATAGAATCTAACGATCGGAAGCGGCCGCGCCGCATTGTTTCGCATTATCGATCAGGGGTATTCGTCCACTTGGCGGGAGAGTTCTTCAAGATTATTCGCCGAGGCTCTTTTCCGATGCTCGAGATCGTTATCAAGGAACGAACGCAATACGATCGTTTAACGTCAATCCGTTTCTATAGGCTTCGTGAAGATGAATCGTTCTCCGTTTCTTTAAACAATCGATCTTCCGAGATTTGATAAATTTTGAGAAACCGAGCTTGAATAGTTTGCATGGTACAGAATAATTCACAAGTTTCAATTCTAATTATCTTCGTAATTTTAGGTACTGCATCGGCAATCATATTTTAAATATTGGCTTTTGATGCAGCTCGGATTGAGAAAGTGCGTGAGAAAGCGGAAAGCAGTTGACAAGCGCACCAGCGGAAAGGGTGGTTTGCGCGCCGGCCCGGGTGGGTGAATGCAATTTTCACGAGGTGGCGGTGCAGTTCACCCCGGCTCTATCGTGTAACTGGGGTGCACGGACGACGCGACGAGCGCAGATCTAGAGACGGGGTGGAAGGAGCGCGGGGGGTGGACGGAGAGCGAGAGGCTTCCGAGGGAACGGGAGCGAGAGAGAACGGGTTGATCCGGAGTAGGAGCGCGCGCGTACACGGGACATACGTACACACGTACACGAGGGACGAGCTCGGTAGTGTGCCAAGTGCGCCCAGTGACGTAGGTCAGTGTTCGCGACTACGCTGCTCCCGCCGACTGAAGTTTCCTCTCGCGTTTTTCCGCCTCGCGATGATCTCCATTGACGGTAGGCGAGTTTCGCACGGTGAACCCTCGTCGTCGTGCCTATTGACACGTTCGTGTCGGTCACCTTGACACGCGCGGACGCCGGGCAAAGGTTAGGTCGTACCTGCGAGCCGATTGTGCGAGCCGGCCGAAACGTGTGAATGTGAACGTTGTACATAATGAGAAACGCGTGAACATGTCGTACGTAATGAGAACCAAATTTCGTTTGTCTCTCGTGTAATAGCATGTTTTTCTTCGATTTTCCTTGCGAAAGAGAGCGAGCTCTTTAGGATAGATATGAGAAGAAGCACGTTTCGTCGTTTATCGTGGTAATAAGTAAGATCCGAGCAATTTTTTTACAAAGATAAATAGAAACAGCTTGTAATGATGCTATTTTTCGTTGTAAATCAGTGCTATATGTTAGTTTCCAATTATTATGACCAGATGTTCGTGGAAAATGATGAAATGTGCTTTTCTGTTGCTGTTTTTCACAAACTAATGAAACACGCTGTACGTGATTTTAGTAACGTACCCTCAGGAGGGTTGTTAAAGTCTAGAGGTAGGGAAACAAGTTCGTAACGAGATAACTAGGAAGCTTGTGAATTTTTTAATGAAGTGTCTGTTCCGGCTGCGCATTCTCTCTGCGTTATCTATTATACTTCGGACGGTTCCTCGTCGCACTAGGCATACGAGGTGCATTAATTGAATGCAACAGTCTGTACGTGAACTGTTTAGTTATTCGTATATCCACGCCGAGAGAGTTGTGTGACGCACCTCTCATGTTCGAGAGGTTCGCTTGCGTTAACTGTGCCAAGTACAGCCAATGACGCAGGTCGTTGCTCGTGCAAGGGTCATCCTGGGTGATTAGTTTTCTGCTGCTCGTTCCACCGAGAGTAATGATGTTTTTTATCCGATGCGCTCTCATGGCTCGCGGGCTTCGTTAAAATATCGGGAATGTTAAGATCGGAAATCTCTTGAAAAATATCTATAGAAATCGCGACGATGCATTGTGTACAAAGGGAGAGTTATCAAAACAGACGAGCGCAATTTATACTCGCTTTTGGATATTGCGATGCGGCTCGCAGCCGGTGGAGTGCCGCACTGAAATGAAACGGGCGCAGTAGTATAGGTCAGTGTTCGCCGCGACCAGCCGCCTCCTCTCGACTTATCTCCACCGCCCCACGCTCGCGTCTTTATCAGAATCGCCTTATGCGGATACTCGTGAAATATACTTTTGTTCGTGTTTAAAAAATAGTCAGTGTTTCATGATAACGCGTAACAAAGGCTTTAAGCGGAACTTGCCAAGTATGATATAATTTGTTAATTTTCGTATCATCACGTCTCTTAGCAATTGTTGCTTATTGCGCCATTCATTGTCACCCTGGTATTAGCATCTCGCGCTTTATCGTTGAAGTTTTAATCGTATACGAAGTTCCTGAACCGCATTTATTGACGAGTCAGTCCCCGCGCGTCAGTGCCGCAACTTTTCGTGGTTGCGGCCGTTCGGATGAAAGTTCAAGCGCAGCGTGACGCCCCGTAGTACCGTTCCAACGACGCTAGTCTCACTATATGTACGTTGGTACACGAGCTTACACTTGTAATCCGCGAGGCTATAACACGTTATAGTATTTACATATTTCGGGAATTATTGGTTAAGACCAGTGGATTTTCGTCGTGGGCTAATCGACTGTAAAAAATATCAGAATTTTTAATTAATTTATTATTCACATTTTATTACGCTTCGTATTATTAAAAACCTTGAAGAGTTTGAATTAATTGGACAATTAAATGGTTGCGAGCTATCTAGTTCTATTCTCATCGATTTAATTATCTAAGCTGATGGAATTGTTCGTACATTAGAGCAAATTGAAACTGTTTGAAATAATGTGACATATTTTTTTTTATCGCGTTTTTATAATTTCGAGGAAACTATCGATTTTGTCCACTGTTCTTTGACACCTTAAACCCATCGCACATGCGACCGTCTATTAGAATAATGTTTCTCGCGTTTAACACGCGGCTCGCAATGCAGATCGCGTGCGATCACAACTTTTACGTTTGCTTAAAAGGCATTTATCTTGACGTTTCCACGTAACGTCAATTTCCATTTGGTAGGACACGATGCGACGTTCAAAGGAGACGTTCGATTGCATAATTCATGCGTTCGTATCGATTCTTACCGCGAGATACGGACACAAAGGGTTCTTCCATCTTAAACGATCGACTTAATTCAACCGGAAAACGAACCGGATTGACCTGGAATCCACCGTTCTTATTACATCAGAGAATAATTCTTTGATAAATGACCTGACTTCTGATCTTCATTATGATAACGATTATAAAAATATATTCTGGCTTTGATGGACGATCTCTTCAATGATATATTAAATTATAAATCATTATGTGTCTAATACGAGGTTGCCTATCAAACCCTCTTAGCTTATATCTTTTTATATCGATATTGTAAATATTATAAGATGATCGAATGATCTTGTGACTCGTTGGTTCGGTACACCGGGGTAATAAGAAATCTTTAGCATCGTGTGAAAATTATGCCGATCGCGTTCCGACGACAGCTTCGAATTCGGCCGGGCCAGGCGAAGCTTGTCGTTCCTGCAAATATCGATCGCGTTCCACGGCTTGTCAGGCTAAGCTGCGAGTCTGAGATTTCTACGCCGGGATGTGCGAATTCACCAACTGCCCGAAATACGTGTGTACATACACACGGGATCCTGACATTTATCCCAACCACCGAACGATCATCGTTCCCGCAGTCACGTTCGAACGGCCATAAATCTATTCTCGCGCCGTGGTGCGATCGCTTTAAATAATCGACAGTCGAACGGGTGAACCGCCTATTCCGAGCTGAGTCTATTCGCAATCGCGTCGGTGTCCTAGCCCCGATTTGGAATCTGGGGCGACCAGCCTCCTTTTGTTCTCCTTATTTGTTTTTTATCTCTTGCTCGGTTCGTTTTGATCCGTAGGGAAGAAATTTCGTTTGCTCGAGACAAGATTCGTTCGGCATGACGCTGATCTCATTAACGTTTCTCAACCGAAAAACGAGCTCCTTTGTCCCGGGTATAAAACTCTTATTTTCAATCGTAATAGAATTTTCGAAAAATTGCGTGAGCTCATTTTGGGACACCGAAGCGATATTGTAAATTGAACGCGAATTGAATTTTACTAACGTAGCGGGTGGAACGGCGTGTGGAGAGTGGGCGCGGATCACAGCTGGCGAGGAAATTGTCACTGTAATTTCGGCAGAGTTGATAATACCGCAAAATGGAAGTAACTAAGAAATACGGGGAAATAGGAGAGGTTAAATAATGTTATTAACGCTGGGAATCTGTTGGGAGATGAAAGTTGACACTATAAACCGGTCGAATTTCCCGTGCGCTTAGGCAAAAACGATTAACCCAATTCCGGCGCGTTTGCGTCGGTTCGATGCCACTTATTGCTTCGCTTGTTAATCGACAACGTTCGTCAATTAACGCGACGTTAACTCGCTGAAACGTCGCGCGGCTCTCTCAAGCGGGAGGGTTTGTGCGATTTACGATCGGGTTAGGTCGATCGTCGACGCACCCGGTTAGAATCACGATAATGAATGATAACAGGGTTCAATTCAAGTAGCCTTTCAGCCTTTTAACAGGCCCCGGCCTCCTCTTCTTTTTTTTTTACCGTTAAGCCGTTCAAACGCGGTCCTCCGGCGTAGCTCGATTTAATCACGAATGTGCGCGATATTGTAATTAACGATGGCATAGTAATTAACGAGATGACAGGATGCGTGCGCTTCCTCTTCCTGTGGAATCTTTTCTCGCTCGGCTATGCCCTTTGAACGTTCAATCTCGTGTGGTTAATGAAATATTAAAATTCTCTTAATGGTTTTCGTCATTTCGCTTCAATTTAATATTCTCAAATTTTAAACATTCGAATAATTTTTCAATTATACAGGAAAAAAAGGAAATATTGAATACGCTCTGTTCAATATTCTTTGGTCAATTTCTATATTTTCTGGAATTAACAAGATACGAATTCTTTTAACAACTGTGTCAGCGTATCCTCGAGCTGTTACGCCAGCTGGCAATCTGATTGTTATAAAAAAATCAAGTTTCCAAAGAAGTTTGGACACCGCTCCTGGCAGAAGGTTTCACGAACCAGATGGTTCCAAGTTCTTTTTTATCGAATAACCTCGAACTTGTAAGACTGCGGGCGACAGCGGCGTTAAAATCGAGGTTGTTTCTTCACCCCGAACAAGTTACCGGTTCTCGCGCTTATCAGACTAGAACACGGACGTTATCCGACTCATGAATTCCTTGGGTAATTAAAATTCTTCGAAATTTCGTACTAGTTATCGCGAGCAAAGTTTCACGTAGCTTTCATGTTGCCAGATTTGCTCTCTCTCTCTCTCTCTCTCTGTGTGTGTACGAAAACACTTGGAATGTTGGAGTTAAACATGGCGAGTGCCTCCTCTATGAAACCTAGCAATTTCGGTATAACATGTCTCCGCGGTTGCTTAGGGGGAGAAGTTATCGCGAAACTTGCTGCCGTGTTTGCAGCAGCCAAATAGATCCTATTAGCATCTCGTGACGCTGACCTTCCCGAGCGGGGTAATTAACACTTTTCCATTGGAGACCTTAGTAGAAAATTTCAACACAATTTTCTTACTGCAAGAAGTCACAATTAGTTTAAACCAAGTATTTAACAAATTATCCAATTAAGTTGTCATAAAATACGTCGAGTTCGAATTGCCTCAGTTTAGGAAGTCACAATTGGTTTACCCCATCCAAGTGCCTAACGAATTCAGACTATCCAATTAAGTCGTCACAAAATACGTCGAGTTCGTTTTGAATTACTCCCATTAATCTTATTTAAAAGTTGTGCGTCGGTTAATGCAGTATCAAAATGACCTGAGATCACCAGGCGATTCGGGTTATTGATTTTTCCCACGTCGAGGGTAATTTTCTTGGAAGAGTTACGACCGTGGGACGTGCGGACAACAGGGCGCCATTTACTTTTTATCACTTAGCACCGGAAACTGTGCCAATTTCCGCGAGTACCAGCAAACGACCGCATAGCATCGACTTCCTCGCCCGAGGAACGATTAAAACAATCACGTCGATTGTTCCGCTTCGGGCATTGTTTTTTTATTTCACGAAAAAAATCTCTGCTTTGTACTCGGGGCGAATCGTCGAAACGGGAAATGGGTCTGCGAGCGTAATCAACGTGTCGTCACCGACCGATTCGTTTTCACCTTTTCACGCGCTGACGGTCACATTTCGCTCCCAGTCTTTTTGGGAGAAGATTGAAACTTTCCGAGTCCTTTGATCGCACGACTTTCCTTGACCGTCGCGACGTCGACCGTTCCGAGACGAAAGAACTCGGCGCCCCGTTATATTTAGAAAAAGAATTCGAGCTCTCTTTGCAAGGAGAATTGTGTTTGATCACATCTGTCAAAAAACGTATCCTCAGCTATTGCATTTCATTGAACCAGCGAAATTCTACGTTAACTACTTAAATAAATGAGTTAATTTTATAAGTGAGAAGCTGGTAAAGAAATCTATTCAGTGATACCTTACTCATAAAAGTAGACTTCGCATTAGTTAAAATAATTGACTTGATGATTATAACAGAAATGGTGAAGTGAGATTAGAGATAAAGAAGCAGGAATTGAGGAAACGTCAATGAACGGGTCACCGCTATCCCTCGAGAGAATATGACGAGTCAATTGACCTGCTTGTCCGTAAGTTAGCGCCGCTTATGCCCGCGCCGCTAATTAAGGACGGCGCTCGGCCCGTTGAAGCTTAATGGAAATTAGTCCTGCCTCGCGATTTCCATCGGTCGCGCATCGGTTCTCGGTAGTCTCTCGTTAGCTCGCTCGAGCGTGTGTGCCATGCGAGTCTCGTGCCGTTCGTTTCTCTGCCGGTCTCGTGAATAATTTGATTGCGCCCCGTGCTCGAACGCGTTCGACGCATTCGAATACGGTCCCATTGTATGCAACTAGCTAATTACGCTGACATCCGACGCGCCTACTTCCTTCCGATTGCCTATTGATGGTTACTCGATGATTGCAATTTTAGTAGACAGTGGAAGCAAACTATCGTGACTCGAGAAACGTTTTATAGATTCTGTTGTAAATAAGGAAATGCGTAAGAGGTACTGTTTGAGTTTTAACAATCTGGATTTGATATGAAAAATAGAAAGTGTGTATCGATGCAGACTTAGTCGCTGTTTTAAATAAGATTATTGCCAGATCTTATCTTATAAAATCAATAATAAGAGGCTATAAAGTCAGGATGTCCATCCAATAGTTTTCTCAATTTTCATTTTGGGAGAAGATTGAAACTTTGGAAAATTGAAGGATAGTAGAACCTCGGCACTGACTATCTTTTAATCTGAAATTACAATGTCTTATTTCGATTTTGAAATTATGTTGCACGGCGCTCGTAGCGCTTTCGTAGGGGTTGAATTCCGGTGGGTGAGCTTGCAAGCTTCCGCTTGCACCCTGTCTGCCCATGGTAACTGCAGCTTCACTAGTGCCGTTCGATTCGCGAGTTCCTGCGTTGCCGACCTGGTACAGGCGATGCCCTCGTAGTCGATGAGATGTCGTCGTGAGGTTCTCTTCGTACCTGCGCTGTTAACCCGCGAACACTTTCAAAGTTAGATGACTAGGAATTATAAAGACAGTGTCTGAACTTTGAACTTAATTTTAACTTCGCCCAATAAAGGTTTTATTAACTTAATTTAATAACCAGATTCTGACCGCGAGTGGACGTATCGAAATGAATTAATTAACGCAGCTTCGTGGCTGACGGACGGCGTATTAAAGAGACTTGCCTATGCGACGAGGCAATAAAGTATCGCGACGATAGCGATAAGCGCAAGACAATAAATGAGATCACTGCCAGTGAATTTGCAATAAGCTTCGTATCGCGTAATAACGATTTTCCACGGCGACCTTGGGTCGCTTTAGTGTCAGAAAGAAGATTGTCCGATCGAAAGTAAATGTGTAGAGTCGCTCGCGAATGTTTCTTCCTGCTGCATTTGCATTGTGGTAAGGAGAACCGTGTGAGGGACGTCGATCTGATCAGTAGTGAATGAATTGTCCGGCAAGCGAGACGCGAAACGGTGAATAAAATCGTGAAAACTTCTAAAGAACCGTGAACATACGTCGAATATGCCCCCGACGACACCGACAGACTCAGCCATGTGCTCGCTCTGTCCCCGTTCGAAGAAGGCTCAGCACCCGAAGAAGCTCGTTCGATTCGACTCTATCGTCGACACGTTCTCTATCTCCGATTCGAACGCTGTCACCAATCAAAGGGTAAGGAGACCATTCAAAGCTCCGTACGAGCTATAAGTAAACGTAGCAAGGTTTACATTTACGTTTTATAGCAACGTCGATCGTAGCATGCTCGATCTGCTATCACATTCACAGATCATTACCTATTCACGTTGATCGATACGATTAATTCTGAATCGTTAACCGAGCCTCGAGTATACATTGTTTGCTCGGGCTCAATTATTAATTGTCTTCAATTTCTGATTGAATTCGACCGAACGCTAATTTTAAGAAAGTAATCGATGTTCGGTGGATTTACAGTGAAATTTCGAGCAAGATCTCGTTATGTCTCGGGCTGTTAAGAAATTCACGACTTCCGGCCAATTTTCTCCGTGCAAATTTAAAGAAAACCGTTTTCCCGTCCGACGAGTTCTTCTTTCGGCCCGATTGAAATTCGTGCCTCAGCAGTGCCGTTGGTAAATCATCGCGGCTGCGTGAAAAATTCAATATAGCCACGGGGCCGGTTTGACGGCGTTTTCCGTGGAAACTGGTTGCTAAAGAAGACGGGGCCGCGTTCTTATCGCGTTGCCTCCGAGACTGGAGAAAAAAGGAGCTCGCCCGGTTATCTTTACGACTTTTCGATCGACGGTGACGCGAATGCGGGGCACGTTATACATGCCCGGTGAATAAATGGCAACCACGTAGCTAGCCGTTCGCCTGAAAAGCTCCTCTTTCCGTGCCGCGCAACTCCGACCAGAAAAAATATTGGGGAACGTTCGTCGAGATTCATTCGAGCCAATTTGTTCATTGTTCTTTCTCGACGCTCTTTTAAATAAACAGAAGTTCTGCGATGGTCTTGATTATACAAACAGAATTTAAATATAATTATATGCTGGGTAATTATGGACTAAAGAAATTGGATCCTGTTCATTAGAATTCTCAACATAAATCTTGATATCGTTAATTAATTATGGCTTGCATTTAAAATTCGTACGTATCGCGTTTCAATTCTTAATTAGGCCGGCGTACAAATACTGGGAAAATATTAAAACGTTCACAGATGGAGCATGACTAATTACAAAATTTTTCAACTTCTATATTGTTCTTATCGGAAATTAATTCGGTAAATTGATAATGGAACGTTCCTGTCGAGCTCGTAGTCAGACATTCGCGAACGTCGAAAATGTTTGATTCGTTCGACAATCCCGTGTCGGAGGTCGGAATCGTTGAAACGGATAAAAGGTAGGCGTGGTTTCGGATCCGGTCGTCGTCAGAGAAACAGCAGGTGGCCGATAATGTCATCCGAGGGAAGCTAAACCAAACCGGCCGTTATTTTATGATAATGCGGTGCCACGCCGTCGTGTCGTGCCGTGGCCTGGTTTGATGTCTCCAAAATGTAAATCAGCCCGACTTCTCCCGATTCCACACATGCCGATATCCGCCTACTCTTTTCTCGTGTCGCGTTTATTAAAGGACACCGACTGATCCGCGCATCTGGTTCGGCTCTCATTTGTCACCGCGTTTCAACTTTCAAATCGTGCCTTTCCTCTTACGCGAATTCTTCTAGCACTGACTTAAAAACGATTGGGTCATCTATCATGCTGTTAATAAACGTTCTGTTTTACAACATCCAACAATGATCCGCGCATCTGCTTCTGCTTTCATTTCTCAACTTGTTTTTTCTCCTGGAATCGTTCGATTCATTATATCGCAATAAGAATCCTTTGAGCATTTGTTTAAAAAAGACAAGCTTGGGTGATTTATTAAGGAACGATCTATTTTACCGGTTACTACCGAGGATTGATAGAGAGCCGACAGTGTTGACGACAAGATCGCGATCGATCAACCCGCCTACGATTGATGCCTAAGCCGGTGTCACTTTCGGGTGACTGATGACGATTTTCAGGCTTCTGCGTTCGTGAAAGAACAGAGGCTTCTCAGAAACCGGCTTAACTAACTAATCCTACAATAGCACTTGTGTCACTTCCCACTAAAACCACTCATAGATTTAGGATTTACTTTGTTAATAAACGTTCAACGTTGAACAAGTTCTTCACGTTTTTATCACAGACGTAGACTATCATGATAAATCCGTCATATTATTTTTAAGGGATAACGATTTTCAATTAACTTCTTTCGCGAAGTCTCATTTATATAAATTCAATTAACACATCTTGCGCGGGCACTTTGCCGCCAAACCCTTACCGTGTAGCGGGCGATTTTTTACAGTTCGGACACAAAATTCCTTCTGCATAGAATAGCTGTAGTTTTAATACATTAGGTTTTTTTAATAAAACTTTTAGTTTCTGTTTAAATGCCTCGTACTGCGCTAAGAAACTCGCGGAGCGAAGATCATTCCTGGAACAAAAATCGAGGGAATCGCATCCACTGGGCAGAAGGGGTGTAATCCTCTTGACACGGGAACGGCTGCCGCGTCAAGTGGGTTGAGGAACTCTTGAATAACAAAGGGTCTGTCGGTCGATTGGGTACAACCCTCTGTCTGAGCCACGAAGGTCTTCTCGATTATTTCTTCCATCCTTCCGAAGAATCACCCGCGCGTGGCTACACGTATCTGTTTGATGATAATTTCATTGGTATCAACTGCAAGTCCGGTGCACTTTCGCTTTTGTCTTTCAAAATGACTTTTCTTGTTCAAAGAACATTCTATTACTTCAGATTAGGTTTGTGAATTTCTAATTGTAAAACGATATAAATAATGCATAAGCATCTGCAAGGTGAAACAAATTTGCATCTCGTATAAGTGACGTAGACGTCTAACAGCGAACAGACACGTCAATCGGATTTTCTTACTGATTAGGCAAGGGGATTGGTTTCGACTGATTAAGCTCTATAATTGACAACCACGCGGGATAATCAACCGGCGCTGTTAGAGGCTGAGTTATTCGTAGGCGTACTATCCTCCAGCGTGCAGTTCGCGAGTCCGCTGGCAAACGGTTCGGTTTCGACGTAATAACCGGCGAAAATGACGACGCGGAATAAATTCAAATTCCGCGTGAATTTATCGTCACCGTCCACCCATTTAGGTTAATGTAACAGCTTGTATAATATACAGCCGATTAATTTTGATAAAACGGCATATCGGTGTTGCGTTGGCTACGTTTTGCACGATATATTGTACGCGCTGATAATTTATACAAGAACGATAACGAAACAGAAAAACGCGAGGCAAATTCTGTGGTAATATTTCAGTCCGGCAATTTTTGAATTTTTTTCGCTTGATAAATTTGTTATTTGCGTTGCCCGTGATTAAACGGGAAATGTAAAACTGCGAAAAGCTTCAACGTTAGTTTTTTCTCGATGTAACTGCCAGTTTCACGGGAGGTCAAATGTTGACGAACGTATCACGATTTACTTTTTTAATATAATCTCTCTTAATGAACAAGATCGAGAGCATAATTTTGCAACGAAGTTCTTGATTCATATAAAACCGTATGAAACGTTTAACTTTCATTTTATGTACTAATTATTTCTCGTTCTTTTCTGTTACAGGTAAGTTGACACTTCGACGCACGGCGTAATTGACGTAAGTAGCTCCCCGTTTGTGAGATTACTTTGTTCAAAACCGTCGTTTGCCTTTACGTTTTAAAATCCTACCTCGAAATATGCTTTTGTTACTATTTCTCGACTCTCGAAAAAGGAGAAATCGTAACTGCGTGGATCAAAGAGACAACGCGGCACAAAGTGCTCGTTAGAATTAGTTGTAAAAGACGCATGGGTGCACGGTGCGCCATGCAAAACGAAATTAGTTCTCTTTACAAGCGTTGTGTGTATACGAAGAAACCGCCGCGTGGGTCCACTTCAAAGACGGTCGCTAATGCTGTCCGTTATAAAACATAAGAAAATCCTTAATACCGTAACATGCGGGTTATAAAGCACTCCGTAAAAACTGAAATTGCTCGTCGCTCGAAAGAAAATTTATTGCTCCGAGCAAACCCAGCTACTTTTTCCGATAGATAGGCAGAGAATAAAGAAGTTATTTTCTGTAATGCTGTTAAGCCAGCTGAAGTAGCTTCCTCCAGTGAAAGTAAATGAAATTACACATTTCAATCGTATCTAATAGTTCGTCAAAATTTAATTCACGATATTGCCCGTGCGAATATTGACTCGTATAAAAAATTGTCGAACGATATTGTCCCGATGTAAAGCTCCGAGAAACCGAAAAGGAAACGATTCTGGACCGAAAGAAATCAAAGTTATCTGAACATTAGATTCTGTATCGGCAACAGTCTATCGGGCTTCGTATTGTTTTCGATCCAGTCTTGGCTGTTCTTTTTCGAACGGTATTTAATCTGTGCGACCCGTTTCGTTCGTATAAATGAAAACTCCGGCACGTTTCTTATCTCGACCTAAATTACGACATCTGTTTCTTATCCCGTCGTCTCCGCCCCCTTTCAGCTCCAACCCTCATTCCTTACAGTCTCTATCGAACGCTTCGAGAATTTTAAATCGACCCCTATTTGCACTTAACGAGTCGGATTTTTCAATGACTTCTCTACAATTTCGATTCGAATTTTAATGGAGGGAATCGTCCCTCTTATTCCAAATGCAAATGAATTAATTATTTTTTAAGATCTCGTGTAAACGTGTACGTGAGTTTGATTTGTCGGTTCGCTTAATTGAAATCGATTAGATGAGATATTCGTAATATCAATTTAAAAAATGAAACGCAGATAGGAATTTGTTTATTCTTTAAATCCTAATTCTTTTAATCCTAATATAAATAATGAAAAACTGAAATTAGTTAGAGCTGCAGAGTTTCGCGCGAACTATCATCCCGCTTTTTGTTTCGTACCTTCCATGTCCGGGTTGATTCCACATAGGAATTCCAGAGCATCGTTTTTCGTACATAGTCTCGCCGCGGCTGTTACTACGGGGCTAACAAACGCGAGACATAATTGCCATTTGCGTACAGCTTCAATTAACGCGTTACAAATTACATGAGCTTCGTTCCGAATTCTTGCCGTCTGACATACGCGTGTGAATATGAACCCTCATTTCTACGTTACATGCAGCCGGAAGCGTTGACGCATACTCTCGCAAACACTGTGCGCCTGTGTGAAGTTTATGACGGTTGCTGGAGGATCGTTTCCAAAACCTTGATCTAAATTAGTCCGATCAGCTGGCAAGTGTCCATTTCTTCGGTAAAAATACGTATAAATCTTTCAGCCCGCATCTCTTTCTCACCACTTTCCCAATCAATCGTGCCATTTCTCTTAGAAAAATGTAATGCAATATCTTAACGTTGTGCAAACATCGTGGCGAGGTATCGCGATCTTTAGAAACAACTATATTTCCATGAATGTTACTTGGAAATGCAGTTAAAACTGGTAGAAAATTGCGTGGGAACGGGAGACCGTGTTTAGGATTATATTTCATTGTCGGAGGGTTGTTCAATGGGTAAGCGAATAAATAATAACGAACACACTTCTGCGAACCGATTCGCCGAGAATCCCAGATTTATTTAATAGAGAATAGTGATTCCATTTGCGAGGAAGGTATTATGGTTATTTAATACGATTGAACAGTGAAACAGGAACGTGCACGGGTGGTCGGGAATGTTCGGTCTTTAGTCGACGAACCGTCGAATTGATAACCGATTATTAGATAAACGATCGCGTTAATTATGCTAGTACGGTATCGGTTAGGTAACATCGGGCCACGCTGTTTCAGCTGATTTTTACGCATTAATCGGATCCACCGGATTAAAGTAAATTTTCGGATATCGTTCGATATTATAATCCCAGGCGCAGCGCGTTACTCGTCGAACGAAGAGGAATCATCGCCGTGTTTTATCAGAACGCCGGGTATATGCTAATCGATTTTGAACAGATAAATCCATTAACCGGTGCGGTGGCGGCGTCGGAGCCGTTTGAAAATATTGATTTATCTGCGTGCGCGCAGTTAATGAACACTAATCAGTTTAACCCGACCGATTTTGTGCTTCCAAGCGAAGTCCTGTTGTTATCACCGCCGCGCAGTAGTTTCGTCCCGCGTCGAGGAAATTATAGACGCCCACGTTCGAATTCGTTGTTCTACAGATTGGAACCTTCAGACATAATTTTCTCGAATGGAACGATGGTTCTCCGATGGGGTCGGCGCGAGTGTTTCAAATTAGACGAACCTTTTTGTTTCTACGTCGCGTCGCGGAAAGCTTTGATCTCTTCGGAGTGCTCTCGAATGGTTTCGTTCACCAGGGTAGCCAGGAATTTTTCGTCTCCCCGGAGCCGGATCCATTGATGTTCTCGAGAAGGAGCCGAGCAAATGCACAATGCATTTTCCAGGTGGCAAAGAGACGGTCGCGTTTTCTTCGCGCAGTCATCAGCGCCGACCAAAGGTTCGGTGTTTTAAAGGGGGATTCCGTCGCGAAAGGAACGACACTAGTCGAAAGGGTTTCGATGTTAACAGCTTCGTGGATAGCCGGGAATAAGGAGCAACGAAAGGGTAGAACAGGAAGGGTGCTCCACGAATATTCAACTCGGGCCAAAATATTTTCGAGGAAATACCATCGCAGGCTGTACAGGATATTCCTGTTTTCTTCCGTAAGCTAATTCTGTTAGGAATTCTAAGCAATGTTCTTTGAGCTCTTATTCTCGCTTTCAAACTCGTTCAATACAGAATTGAACATTTCTTCTTGAGATACTCCTATTTGTTCGAGCAAATCGCGCGAAGACAGTGAGGATGCTAGCTGAAAGCACTAGATCAACGATAATACCGAGCAGAGGGTAACGAAGAATTCTTGAGACACGAAAGCTCGTTTCTAATACAAAGCAGTTTGAACTTATATTAGGTTGTAGATTAGAGAATCTCCTTCGAGCACTATGTATCCTTCTTTTTAGCTTCAATTTATTTCAGCAAATGCATTACAATATTTACAAATCAATTTAAAAATATATTCATCATTTTGCTAATTACAGTGATAATACTCTCGGAAGGTTGTTACTAGGAACATCTCAGGTTCCGTTTTTCCGCAGTTTCCTGGATAATTTTCTCTTGCCTTTTTTCTTTCGCCGCGTCAAAAGGATTCTTATGGCAGGATGAGCAAAGCGGGATTTTCCATGTTTCTCCGTGTACCTCTGTGAGTTTTCCGACCACCACGGTAAACGAGTAAGCAACGGGGGCGAACGTAAAAAGTGTGTATGAATTCGAGATTCGTTTGCTAAGTGCCGCTTTCACCTCTGATTTCGTTTTTCATCTAATAATTGTTACATTCCGTAACACCTAAAATCTGCTTAAAGACTCTTTTTAAGTATGTCTAGTTTATAAAAAGTATTATAGTAAGTTTATAAAAACAATGACATTTTTATATGTATTGTATATCCGTAATACCTATGACATGACGTTTGATATCATTTCTACGGTACATGATGTCGGGAAATTCTAGAGATCAACCGGGGGACAAGTAGAAAATATTAGTAGAGTGTATTCCCATAATACACCGAATATCTTGCAGCTTCGACGTCTTTGGTGGACGTGTCCTTTCACGCTCCTCCGAGCAAAGCCCCGGATTATTTTTCCGTTCCTTTCGCTACCCAGAAATAGGGAGATGAGCCGAGTACTTGTTCGTACATCTCGTTTCCCACCATTTTCATTTTCCCCTGCTTTTGTTCTTTCCTCAAAAGGATTTAGTTAAGCTAAAGCTAGACTACGTTAAGAGCTATCAACGTTGCTTTGAAATTAAGAAAGAATTAGCTCGAGCGTATGCCCGATTCGCTGTATCTTTTCCGAGGATAGTTTTCAGCTTTTAATTGCCCGCCGCGGACAGTAATACGTGCGATGCTCGTTATTTATCGAACGTGGGAAGCGTAGGTTAACCGGGCTCGTCGAACTCTCACTACAATGCACGTGTTAATTAATTAAAGCGCGACGAGATATTTCGTATTTGGTCTTTATTATATTTGAACCAATGAAAACGCGATTGGAAACGACTTATTTGAACGGTAACGAGTGTTCGATAAAATATTGCACCCGTTGCTGCAATTTCATTACTAGATATCGTTATATCGTCAGACCGAGATCCATACAAATCTTTCATTTGATTCTCATAAAATTTAAGATTCTTCCAAACCAACATTGTCGTAAAGACAGTAGTCTTGTCTTTGAATAATTCAATTCCAAGATACATATACTGTTTCTATTCTTAAATCCAAATTCTATTAATGCAAAAAGATACATACAGATCTTTCTTCATCCGACGATTCCTGTATAATACATGTACTTCTCAGCCGTATTATTCTGAAGATATTTACTTTATATTTCGTCTCTGAAGAATATAATTCTAAATTAATATATATATTCCTCTGAATTTAGATTCTATTTATGGCAACAAATCATCCGATAGTTGTTATAAAATATAAGACCTCCAAAACCATTATTATTATAATTCGAAGTTATTTACTTTGTATTCTGTCTTTAAATTCTATTAACATATGATTTTTCCTTTTCTAAAGACTTCTATTTGCTCACAGATATCATTGTCTACGAGGTCCATCTTTTCTAAGAAATTCGCTCCTATCTCGGAATCGTTGTCTAAGGGCAAACAGCCCGCGTCTACGCGTTGATATCACCCTTCCCGTGCGACGTGAACATCGGAACGAGGCCTACTCAAATATTCACCGCCGCGGTAATATCCGGCCCCGTCTTTAAACGAAGAAGCCGGAGGCGGATGATTTTTCCCATAGTGGGCATCAAGTTGTTCGTGGAAAAGAGAGGGGCTGCGCCGAAGATACCCTCAGTCAGACCGCCGGTGGCGAAGCGCAGCCACGCCAGGGTGTGTTTGTGTCCTGTGCGTGTGTGCGGGTGGCCGTGGATCGCGTGTGGGGGTAGATCTTGCGCCGTCCAACCCAGCTGGCAGCATCCCTCGGCACCCCATGGCCCGCCTAGCGAAAGCGCTGCCAGTCATTCGCGCGGTTCCAAACACGCGGGGTCTGTTCCTCTCCATCCGGGAACGTCTCTCGCTGTCCCGCGAAATCGCATCTTCTCTCCGCGTGAAATTTCTCCAGTGCACTCATTGCATTTTACTGTCGATTCGCATTTCTCCAGCAATCGATTCTGGCTAAGTTTTGTGAGAATGAACTTCCCGCGAAGCGTTTCGTTGCAGCCATAAGTTAGAAACAAAGGTTATTAGATGATAATTTAAAGAATATTTTGTGATTCTTGGTATTCGTGAAAATTCCAGCTTCTCCTGTTAAATTCTAGTGCTCGTAGGAAAATGTTCAATATGCTTTTGAATGAGGATCGTGATCAGTTTGCACTTTAATACCGATAAATTGATATCCGAAGATTGAAAAGAATGTGAGGCTGAAAAAGGCTTGCGCAGATAATGCGTCACGATTATGCAGGAGCTGTGCGCGGCCGGGTCTCTCGCTCTGGGCATTGAATTGCAATCCCAAGGTCACAAATCTGTTTAACGATCCCTTCGCGGAAGTCACGTGGCACGGTCGCCACCTGCGCGTTTTCCAGGATCGTTTTTACGTGACAATTCATCTTTCCAATAAGATGCAGTCTATCATTTTTTTTTTTTAAGAAAAAATTTCACAGTAGAAGCTTGAAGTTAATCGTACGTCAGAATATTAAGTTTCAATTGAACGAGATTTTAGGGAATAATTAATCAATGAATTCTTCTTATATTTTCAATAATTCGTAGAGTAAAAAAGCGCAACGGAACGTCCGGGTAATTGAAGAGAGACGGTGACTTTGAATAGTGAGAAGGGGAGGTGGTGGTACTCTGTTGTATGAGCCGGTGTATCGTTGTAGTGAAAAATAGTCGTTTAGCATCCTGGAGTGCCAATGCGGATCACGTGTGCCGCCCGTCTTCATGGGGATGGGCTTTAACGATAAGAAGCTGAGGAGATTACGAAGATTGCGGCTCTTTGGCCGCGCCAAAGTCTACCTCACGGTCCGCTGGCCACAGCTGGTGGGTGTTTAAAACGATCGCATGTACATTTTACCCGCTGTCTCCCTTTTCCGATAATTGAGATCTTCCCGGGAAAGGATTGAAACACTTTTCACGGGCAGATCGGTTTAACACGTCTTAGAAACGAGCGAGAGATAACGATTTTACTTAAAGAATTTATTTCCTTTTTTATGATCACAGTGAAAAGAACAAGTTTAGTCTGTCGGATTAGAAGACGTCTTCCACGAGGAGACCTTAATTATGCCAGATGATTATTAGGGGATGAAAGTTCGCACAGTGTTCGCGGCATTCGAAACGCGGATCACGTAGAATGCGTAGATTCCCGGTAGAAATAAGCATCGAGAATAACAGCCTGCGAAAACCGAGATAATAGCCGCATTAGGAAACCTTATTTCCAATTTCACATTCTATCCTAATAACAATTTTACCGTTCATTCTATTCCGAATGTCACTACGTGATAGCATTTCCATTACATTTTTATCATGCTCCGTGAAATTATTATATCCGTGATTTATGTCGGCCAATTAGAATTCTGTTTATGTATCTTGACATAATTCTTCTCTGCGTTTGAAATTCTACCATCGGCGGCCAGTCCTGAATCGTAATGTCTGTAAATCGTACAAGATAATCGCTCGATCCATCTTCGATAAAGAATTTCATTTTACGTCAGTTTCGCTATTTTTATGTCTCATTCGTTGACTATAGTCCGTCGTAAAAAGCGTACGTCCGTTTGACGTTGCCCCGGCTTATTTCTGTCCCGCCGCATCCGTTAATAAGCTCAATTAAAATTCTTCTCGGGTACAGACAATTTTTCAGCCACACACACACACACAGGTACAAATCTCGAACCTTCTTGTTTCTTGCTTATTTTTATCATCGCACTCGTTGTTAACAACTCTCCGACTGGAATATTACTGTCCATCCGCGGAAACGTTGGAACGAACCACGGAATTCGTTCACGTTTCGCGAACTCATTCCCGAGGTAAATTAACTGGTTAAGTATCAACCAGTAGAACAATACAATTCCATTATTAAATAATAGTACCGTCTAAAGAAGTTATTAAATGAAGTTCTAGAATTCTGTAACGAAAACTGGTTGGAAGATAATTACAAAAGCATGGCACGAGGTATTAAAACAACAGTGGTTTAAATTGTCTTTACAGAATATCAAATTCTAATAAATACTGTGCGATTCTTAGAGAACCACTCGATTAATATAACTAGATAGGAACTGGACGATGATACGTTCCGAATTTTTAATTACACTTTAATGGCACCGCGAAGTGGGAAGCGGGCAGCACTCGTTAAATGGAAATTGCACCGTCGCGTTTGACGTTTTCATTCGTGTCTCTAAAAGCGAGTAACTCCGACGGTATCTCGAATTTATTTTCCCTCTCGACGGACACGGATAATGCGCGGGGGGGGGAGGGAGGGGTGTGAGTCGGTGGCGATATACAGAGTTCGAGTGGCAGCAATTTCCGCTACGCCCATTCGCTTCGCGCCCTCTTAATCCGCTTTTAAGCGGCGCCGGGATCAAATTTAGACGCGTCTCTAATTTTCGCGTAGTGGAAAATCTGTTGACCCGCGGTCGCGGCTACCCGACACGTCCAGAATTCCCAGTGTCCCCGTCACGTGGACCGTTCCGGCGATGTCACGGTCGGTATTTCATCCCGACCGAATGTACGAGATGCGTGGAGTTCTTGCCCACGTTACACCACTTACGAATATCTTCGACAATGTCTTGGAATTGTTTAAAGAAAATAAAAACATTGATATGAACCTTCATATAATTCTGACGTTTAAGTTGTTTATGATATTTTATCAGTTGAACATGAAATTTAATCTAATCTTGATTTATTAGCAATAACGTTACGGAAATAGTTGGACAGAGTTAAGAAATTGAGAGAATTTAGTACAGGGCATGTCCGAATCAATTCCTTAATAGAGAACGGGATGAAAAATTCAGGGTTTCATTTCGTGAAACGCGAAGTATCGGCCCCGATTCAGCCTCGAGATATGCGAAAGAAGCCAGCTGGTTCTCCGAATTTATTCAACGTAACGATACCGTAACGACTGCTCACGTACATCCTACAAATTTCAGCCGGTTACTGTTTTTTCCTCTTTTATCCGAGGGAGGATGGATCGACGGTCGCCATTTCCCCTGCCGCGCGCGGCACACGCGGTGTTAAAATATTCCGCCTCGCTCCGAAAACTCGTCCGGCCGTTACTTCATCATCGAAATTTCTTGTAACGGGTATCCGTTCTCGTCCGCGAATAAAACAGAGGAGCCACTTTTAATCTAATTAAGCGGCATAATTTATGGACGGCGCCCGGAACGCGCGGAATTTCATTAAAACGGCATCGGCAGTTCTAGCCGGCGGCGCGCGACGGATGAAGTCGAGTCGTCTGATAAAATTTACCTTCGGAATCGTAGACGTCTGTGAATAAAGGTGTCAACCGAATGTCTATTACAATCGAAACCCGTTCAACAGCACTTAATTGAATTCTTTTTACAATGACAATTTTTCCTCGTAAACAATTCCTTCGTTTATTCACTGTTCAATCGTTACCACGTCGACAGTGGCGAGGAGAAATCTGTTCAGCAGTTTGTCGTCGTCGAATAATCTGAAATGAAAATCGCGATCGCGTTTCTGGTTTTCATCTCCCTTCCGCGATGTTAAAAGGAACATCGGCGGCGTATCCTGCGAAGACGTTCAAATATTTCTTGATGTATTTCCAGCCCGATACACCAGCTAGAGGGAGATTCCTTTACCGTTCTCCGATTGGAATATGAAATGCCTCCGCAGAGGTTTACGGTTCGAGTGGTAAAAACTTCGTGACACTTACGATCTTTAGAAAGGAAATCAAGGATAGAAATTTTTAACCTGTGAATCTGACGAGCTCCATTCTTGGCGCATCGTGGATCTCAATTTGTTAGTGATGAAGTTTTTCAAGTTAAGCATTGCTCCAACTTGGACCTCAATAAATTAGTTTATAATGGATAGAGGGATAAAGTTGTAGGGTGTCGAAAGGATGGAGGAAGAACAGACTGGTGGATACTTTTCTTACGAGTAGCAAGCTTACCTCGTTATAATGGATCTCATTACTTTTATCGCCGGGACATATATCTGGCCGAACTCGAGATTGCCCTCGGCTCCGTCTCTTCCTCCTCCTCCTTCGTGCTTCTTTTTCGGGGCCCTCGGCAATCTACATGCAAAATTCTGGCTGACTTGTGCCACCCATCTACTTTTGAAGACATCTGGGCCCCTTTAAGGATGTATTGGCTATTTAGTCAATGCCAAAA